>NC_090657.1:10980005-11130359 GCF_040937935.1 Hyperolius riggenbachi | reverse complement strand
CGTTTGATCTCTGCCTGCCTTGACATTGGTTCTGTCTACTGGATATTCTCTGTCTGCTGCCTGCCCCGACCTCTGGCTTGTGACCCCGACCACCGTTGATCTCCGCCTGCCTCGACCACTGGCTTGTGACCCCAACTTCCATAGGACTCCGCCCGCCTTGGAACTCCAGCTTTCGTCTGACCTAGTCTACTCCACAATCAGTGTCACCTGTTCTCCTGACCACTCGCTGAGGCTATCCCATTGGTGACCTGGTAGGGCACTAGGCAGCTAAGTTCCACATCCCCCTCCTGGGGTTGTGGTCCTGCACTCCCCTCAAGGGGGTGTGGGTGAAGACCCGTGGTCACCTAGACTCCGCTACTGGGTAACGCCTCTTCCTTCGTGGGAGGGTCAACAGGGACGGAAGAGAACCGTAACAGTAGTCTTGTGATCACGCTAAGCGCCTCTGTGTGTACTCCTCCATTTTATTTCCTGAGGAAGAAGGAAGATGCCTGCAAAATGCGATGCTTTGTATGTTGAAGTATGTGAATACATTTCTGCGTTGAAAATCGACAGTTTCATGTCTAATTCAGGGAGGTAAGTCCACCACTTCCTCTGTTGAAATTTTAAAGTCTTTAGTATATTTTATCCTTTTGGCGCCTCTGTTCACCTTTACAACACCAGTATCCACCCCTGGTGGAGGGGTCGTATCCCCTTTTCTTCTGATCTGCAGCGAGCGACATCTTAGTCCTGAGTGAGGACAGGTCTAATCTCCTCACCTGCCTGTACAGTGGTTGCCTATAAGGTGACCCTGGTTTGTGAGTATATGGTTTACTTACTTTTCACTTACTCAATTACTTTACTTGCTACACTATATTGGGTTTTCGGTTTTCCACTTCTTACTACATGGAGATGGTTAAATTCGTCAGCAGGCCTGGATTTACATTACCTATAGGCACAGATGTCCTGGCACCCTAGACCCCGCCCTTCATGCATGCAGGCCTGGATTTACATTACCGGAGCCTATAGGCACAGATGTCTTGGCACCCTAGACTCCGCCCTCCATGCATGCAGGCCTGGATTTACATCACAGGAGCCTATAGGCACAGATGTCCTGGCACCCTAGACTTTTTCCCTCCATGAACCTACAAGCACCCGCCGAACCGCACCACAAGTGTGCTGGCTGTCCCTGCTGTCACTTCTCCCTTACTTCCCTTGCCCATCATAGGTAGCTACAGGTGTCTCTTAGTATTAGTATTAGGTAGCCAGAATATTCTACAAGCACCATCAAGCAAACATGATGGCAAATAAACAACAATGTCTAAGTGTAGTGTGCAGGTCACAATTGGACCACCATGTCAGCATCTTCATTTGCATTCAACGAGTTAGCGATGTGAAGGATGTCGATATGCCGACGTCAAACGTGTGGATCTAGCTGTAATGAGGTAGGTCCTGTACTTGCAGCAAGTGCACCGCACTATGAGATAGCTTTGTTATACACCACCCAGGGAGTCTCTTAGGGAAGCAGGAAATGTAAGCCGCTGTGGCTAATGGACGATTTGGGAGCTCCATAGGCACTAATGCAAATATCGGCTATTGGGCGCCCAACCCGGGCCTATCTAACTGAAAATGTTTTGTTTTTGAAATTAGAAAGTTTTTTTTAAATGTTTTTTGTCTTTTGTATTTATTAATTTTTCATTTTTGAAAATTATCTTTTTGAAAATGATAAGGTTAGGAAGAAGGGTTTTAAGGTTAGGCGCAGGAAGGGAGGATTTAAAGGATACCCGAAGTGACATGACGAGATAGACGTGTGTATGTACAGTACCTAGCACACAAATATCTAGGCTGTGTTCCTTTTTTTCTTTCTCTGCCTGAAAGAGTTAAATATCAGGTATGTAAGTGGCTGACTCAGTCCTGACTCAGACAGGAAGTGACTACAGTGTGACCCTCACTGATAAGAAATTCCCCCTTTTATCTCTCTCCTGCTCTCAGAAGTTATTTTTTTGCTAGAAAAGTGCTTTATAGTTGGAATTTCTTATCAGTGAGGGTCACACTGTAGTCACTTCCTGTCTGAGTCAGGACTGAGTCAGCCACTTACATACCTGATATTTAACTCTTTCAGGCAGAGAAAGAAAAAAAAGGAACACAGCCTAGGTATTTGTGTGCTAGGCACTGTACATACCCATGTCTATCTCAACATGTCACTTTGGGTAAAGCAGAGATACCGAGAGCCCAATATGGTGTAGTATGTATTGGATCAAAGGTGAAAAATTGACAAGTAAGTATTATACTCACAAACGTGGGTTACCACCAAGGCAACCACTATATAGGCAGGTGGGGAGATTAGACCTGTCCCCACTCAGGATTAAGATGTCGCTCTCTGAAGAAGGAGAAAAGGGTATATCACCCTTCCACCGAGGGTGGACATCTTGACAAGTAAAAGTACAGAGGCGCCAAAAGGATAAAAAAACGATAAAATGTTTAAAATATTCAGGTGGCGGCGGTGGACCGACCACTCAGAAACAGACTTGATACTGTCGTAAGTAACAAAAAGGCAATTTATTTACATACTCCACGAACAATAACAGCAACGCGTTTCACGGGCACAATCCCGCTTCATCAGGCATTAAACAACGGGAGTATCATACAACTGTAGGTCTGAGACATGCTTGGCACCTCTGCCAAGCATGTCTCAGAGGCGCCAAGAGGTGCCAAGCGTGTCTCAGACCTACAGTTGTATGATACTCCCGTTGTTTAATGCCTGATGAAGCGGGATTGTGCCCGTGAAACGCGTTGCTGTTATTGTTCGTGGAGTATGTAAATAAATTGCCTTTTTGTTACTTACGACAGTATCATAGGGGGTGATATACAGGCTGGGGACGCGAAGAATCACTCGCGTTCCCATGCCTGTCGGCCGGTGATGGCGAAACCGGAAGTCGTCGCCGGCGGGTCCAGAAGCATCGGACCGGAGCTGCGAGGGCACCGATCGTCTGCAGGGGGCTGAGGGAAGCCCCAGGTGAGTTAATCTCATTTTTTTTGGTTGCCTTTAGGTTCACTTTAAGTGATAAAGATGCTAATCCTGCATTCAAAACTTTCAAAACTTTTCCTGATGTTATGATTTGGAGATATCACATACTTTAGGAGTACTGGCCCTTTAATAGTCAGTGCCAAACAGCTGCATGCTGGGGGTTCTTTTTATCTATAAAATATTCCTCCTCTTCCATGTATTTCCCTGCCTAGCTGCCTAGCTGAAACACAATCCCCTGCTCACTTGTGTTTGCAATTGCAAGCAAGGCTGAGGTGACTCGGCAATTGGAGGATAAAAGAAAAAAAAAGTAAAGGGCAGAAATGACATCAGCATTTAGCCTAAACTGTGGGCAAAAGACATGGTTCCCACCAGGAACAGAATTATCTTTATTTACTACATACCATTCACTGAAATCAAAATGTGGACAGTACAATACATGTGCTATGTAAGTAGATCAAGTATTTATCAACTTATATATGTGTTTTTTTTTCCCCTGGCATAGTATGGCTGATCCTACTGCTTAGCATCCCAGACCTAGACAGTGGCGCTCTACATGTCGGTTTCCATTGTAATAAAAAGGCTAAAAGAGGAGGGACTGTTTGGCCTAGTGCACACCAGAGCGTTTCGGCTGCGGTTTGCGATCCGCTTGCGGGTGCGGATCCGCTAGGGTAATGTATTTCAATGGGCTGGTGCACACCAGAGCGGGAGGCGTTTTGCAGAAACGCATAATCCCGGGCTGCTGCAGATTTTGGATTGTGGATGCGATTCTGCCTCAATGTTAAGTATAAGAAAAACGCAAACCGCTCTGAAAAACGGCACTTCAGAGCGGTTTGCCAGGCGGTTTTTGTTACAGTAGCTGTTCAGTAACAGCTTTACTGTAACAATGCATGAAATCTACTCACCAAAAACGCTTCACAAAACCGCAAAACGCTAGGAGAAACGCTACAGAAAAAGAAGAAAGAGCGTTTCAAAATCTGCTAGCATTTTGCGGATCTGCTAGCGTTTTTTGGTGTGCACCAGGCCCTTGTGTTCAATAAACCCCTTTGACAGACTGCTAGAGAACAGTTCACTTCACATTCTGAAAACCTCTTCCTGATATCAAACATGAAGGTAATACCACTGGCTGAAATGGAAGCAGAAGTTGCCTGTCACTTTGCCCAGTAGCACAGAACTGTAACAACTCCTTATTCTGTTCTCTGTTGTCGAGATGTCGGCCACCGTAATTGGGTAGCTTTGGTTAACCTCAATAAGATGGAAAGTGTGCCGTGCAGACAATGTCCCTAGTTACCAGTTTGTCACAGTTCATTCAAGAAAAAATGAGGCCTGGAGGATTTGTGCAAAAGTAACAGAATACAGCTGCGTTGGGGGCTCTGGGGGCGCAGAGTCGCTAATATAAAACACACAGCTTTATCTAACAGGACACAGAGCATAAAGATAACAGTAGTAACCAATGGCAACCCAAATAACAATGAAGGAGGGTCTCAATTGGCTTTTAAACTTTATGGAAGTGATAACACATACACAACATCCGGGCCAGATTTACCATAAGGCACTGCAGGCACGTGTCTATAGGCGCCTGATGATGGAAAGGCGGCTTATTCCCTTCCCAATGCTTCCCTCCCTCCTTCCTTATGCAGAGCCCTGATGAGAGTGTAAATGAGGTTACTCACCCAGCTCTCTGCATTCCACTGATCAGATCTCCCTTCAGTCAGACCCACCTTTACCTATATAATATTTAGGTTCCTCTAGCTACCTAATACTTAGGGTCACCTCTGGCTACTTAAAGCGGATCCGAGATGAAAAGCTAAATGTGAAGAAACGCGGAAAAGCCGCGACCAGGCCGGTCAGCTGACAATTGCAGCAACTTTCATTGGTCCAGCACTTAAGGGAGGTGCTGGAGAGCACTGGTGTATATATACTGGGTGCTGGTCATTTCTCTGGTGTCTGGCGTTGCGATCACTACGTGGTAGCCCTCAGGCCTTGTCTGTATCTGTGTTCTAGCATAGTTTCCAAAGGTGTTGACGATCACGGACCTCACACCTTAGCGTTAGGAATATTGAACTGTATTATTTGTTATGACCTTCTGCCTGCCTGACTATCCTCCTGTACTCTGATTATGTACCTTGCTATTTCTGATATCCTGTTGCCAAACTCTGCTCATTCCTGGACTCTGTATTTGCCTCTCGATTCTGTACCCCGCTATTCTGATACTCCGTTGCCAAACTCTGCCTGTTTATTGGATTCCGTATCGGTCTCCTGAATCTGTACCGTATCTGCTTGTGTGTTTACGACCTGGATTGCCCGAGCTCGAGAACTGGCCTTACTGTTAGAGGCAGTTCCCAGACCTGTTAGTGACACCCTCTCTCTGGTGTCACTCACGTTCTGTCCTTCCTACCCTCAGCCTAGCTCCTCCCCCAGGAGAGTCTAGGCATACGGAAGGAACTTACTTCTGTGCAGTACTCCTTACTGCTTCTGTACCTTCTCCTAAGGTGCAATACTCAAAGTATTACTGTTACACCAAAACACTCTTATCCCTCAGGTGTCCAGAGGTTAGAAAATATATCTGATTATCAGTGATACTGCAGATCATCAATAATCGGGTATTTTCTGCATTCTCGGTGATGCTGCAGATCACCGGTAATCAGACCCTCTCTGTGTTACACCGATCGTTACACTAAATATAACAAGTAACTTGTCTATATGTCTTATCTAAAGTTTAGATAGTTTACACAGCAAATGTAGCTGCAAACAGCTTCAACAGTATATTATTTTTTTTTCCTGATATACAATGGGAGCAGCCATGTTTTCTGTTCGTCACTATTACACATACAGGCAAGCTTATCTGAATCTAGGCATGCTAATCTGCATATTCAGTCCTTAGCCTGTGAACTCCACTCCAATCTCTTCCATTACACAGGCAACTGACCTGTATCTGCACTGCAGCCAAGGCACTCTGGAGAAGCTGTGGGCGTGGCTTGTTTAGTTTATAGGAAATTAGGGTATTAAAATAAAACGAAAAAAGTATTTGGCTTGAGGAATGCCCTATAAACTATATGTAAGGAACACAATTATGCAATGGGTAAAGTTCATCTCGGATCCACTTTAACCACCTTAGCGGTATGGACGAGCTCAGCTCGTCCATTACCGCCAGAGGGTGCCGCTCAGGCCCTGCTGGGCCGATTTTCATGAAATAAAGAGCAGCACACGCAGCCGGCACTTTGCCAGCCGCGTGTGCTGCCCGATCGCCGCCGCTCTGCAGCGATCCGCCGCGAGCAGCGGCGAAAGAGGGTCCCCCCAGCCGCCTGAGCCCTGCGCAGCCGGAACAAATAGTTCCAGCCAGCGCTAAGGGCTGGATCGGAGGTGGCTGACGTCAGGACGTCGGCTGACGTCCATGACGTCACTCCGCTCGTCGCCATGGCGACAGGAGAAGCCAAACACGGAAGGCTGCTCATTGCGGCCTTCCGTGTTACTTTTGGCCGCCGGAGGCGATCAGAAGAACGCCTCCGGAGCGCCATCTAGTGGGCTTTCATGCAGCCAACTTTCAGTTGGCTGCATGAAATAGTTTTTTTTTTATTTAAAAAAAACCCTCATGCAGCCGCCCTGGCGATCTTAATAGAACGCCAGGGTGGTTAATACTGAGGATAGCTCTGGCTACCTAATACTAAGGGACCCTTGTAGCTACGGCAGGAAGGGAAAGTAAGGGAGAAGCGACAGCCGGGCCAGGCAGCACACTTGCAATGCGATTCGGCGGGGGTTTGTAGGTTCATGGAGGGCGGAGTCTAGGGTGCCAGGACATCTGTGCCTATAGACTCCTGTGATGTAAATCCAGGCCTGCATGCATGGAGGGCGGAGTGCCGGAGTCTAGGGTGCCAGGACATCTGTGCCTATAGGCTCCTGTGATGTAAATCCAGGCCTGCATGCATGGAGGGTGGAGTCTAGGGTGCCAGGACATCTGTGCCTATAGGCTCCTGTGAGGTAAATCCAGACCTGCACAACATGTTTTGGTGTTACCCCCTTCCTCAGGTGTACAGAGCTTTCCCATGAATTACGTTGAATACATATACCAGTGTAGCTCACGCATTTTCGCCAAAGTAAGTTTTGCATTGAAAATGGCATTTTCGATTTCGAGAAAATGTTTGCAAAAATACATTGTATTTTCTCAATATGGCAAAACATTGCAACTATCTTTATCTTTACGGCGAAACCCTGCTATTTTTACCGAAAAAATGTCAAAAATCACAAACTTATTACAAAATGATTTTCGATAGCATTTTCACTCCAAAGTAAAAATTAACATTATTTTCATAAAAATAAATGCGAAAAGAATATCTGCCATTTTGTTCATCACTGATGGTTACATAGTTACATAGTTAATTTGGCTGAAAAAAGACATCCCTGACTGCCCTGCTATCGTCATGCACCTTGTCGCTAGCAGGCTGTTTACCTCTGAGGACCTGTCACCGCCGCTCCCCCACCTCCTCTGTAGGGCCGCTTCCCTTCAATCAGCTTACAGAGGCGGGGAGGGAAGGTACGCAGGTGGGGAGCCGCGATATAGAGGAGGCAGGGGAACGGCGGTGACAGACACTCAGGTAAACAGCCTCCTAGCGACAAGGTGCATGACGCAAGCACGGTTTTATTTATGGGGGACAGCAGAATGCAGGGGGGAGACTGGTGGGCACAATACAGACACAGAGGCTGGTGATGGTATGCAGAACCAACCTCTGTGTCCTAATGGCATTCTTAAAACCCACCTCGAGTTCTCTTTAAAAGGGAAAAATTCCTTCCTGACTCCAGATAAGGCAATCCGATAAATCCCTGGATTAACTCTTCCGGGAACTGCCTAATAATTATAGTCGTGGATGCCCTTCAATGCAAGGAAAGTGCAATTTTTATGCCCTCGCCCTGGGTGCATTTTTGTCTAGAAACTGCCCTGGATCAAGATATGACACTTTGGTACAATGTAAAGTAGTCAGACAACAGCTTGTATGACGGTGTAAATGTGTTGTCCCCTCAAAAAAACGCAACAAAAGGGAAGTAAACCCCTAAGTGAATAATGTCAAAATAGTGCCCAAACTGTCAATATTTTGTGTAACCACCGTTATTTTCCAGCATTGCCTTAAAGGGGTTCTGTAGCCCTTTTTCAAAATGCAATTTAAATGAATAGATATGCTCCTTTCATAAGTACTAATCTTTTTCCCCCTGTCTCCTGTAGAATCAGCTTTGCTGTCTCTCTCCTGCTTCTTTCTAATTATTCGTCTAGTTAGATGAATATTGTGCTGCAGGAAGAGGCAGACAATACAGCAGCTATTCCCTCTGCTCTCAGCCTCCCCCTCCCCCTGCTGCACGTCATCTGATGAGTCATCCCTGACCTTTCTGCAAGCTCCAGACAGCAGGGGGAGGGAGATCTGCCTCTTGTGGCTTCAGCTCAGCTCAGCTCTCTTGCACAGCAGATATTCAGCACTAGGGTTAAAGTGAACCTGAGATGGTTCAATTGCCCGTATTTATACTTACCTGGGGCTTCTTCCAGCCTCATGAGCAGTGTGGCTTCCCCTGTTGTCCTCTTCGGTCCCTCCGTTCTACCGCAATAACTCCTGATAATTCTGGGAAGTTGAGGGCTTCTGCGCATGCACAGCTTGGCCACTCACGCATCCCTCATCGTGCTTCCATCCCCTGGAGTGTTCTGCAGTGTCTGCACCTGCGCAGTAGTGTTGCGCAGGCGCAGATAGCTCCAGGGGATGGGAGCACGACTGGGCCGCTCATGCACAGAAGCTGACGACTGCCGGCGACTGACCGGATTACCGAGAGTCGCAGTGCCAGCACAGAGGGGCCAAAGAGAACAGCGAGGGAAGCCACGCTGCTCATGGGGCTGGAGGTAGCCCCAGGTAAGTATAAATACGGGCCAGTGTACCATCTCTGGTACACTTTAAGGCCTTGAGGCATGGTTGGCCAGTCCAGCACCTTCACCCTCAATTTCTTTAGTAAGGCAGCTGTCGTCTTGGAGGTGTGTTTGGGTAATTATGCCCACCGTAATCTTCTTCATCCAACACACCATCATCACTTAGAAACAGGGACGGATCTAGGGGGGGGGGGGGGGGGGGGACAAGCGGGTATCTTGCCCCAGGCGCAGTTTGTTGAATTCTTAAAAAGGCGGCAAAATGAATGGCAGTTTAGGCGCCAAAACCTGACCTTCAGGCGCCAAAACCTGACCTTGCCCCAGGCGCAACTTGGTCTTGATCCGTCCCTGCTTAGAAACAGGCCTGTCTCTCAGATGTGGCACCCGAAGGATTCATTGAGTGTGTTTGTAGCTTTATGCTGGTCACACAATGGCTGATTGATCTGACAGACCACAGATATTAACTGGTGGGAATTGCTGAAGTAAATGCAGACTAGTGATGTTGCACTATGATTAGATATTTTATCCATTTGCTCTGAGCCCCACATGGAAGCCATACAGAAATACTGTAATAACTAGCCACATACCTCACAGGATTCTGCATTTCACAATTAGTTTTAGTCAAAAACCCATGAAAATGGATTTCAGCTCGGTTGCCATGGATGACAGACAGTGTTCCTCATCTGTGGTACTCAGTGTAATGGTAAGAATGGCCCATGTGTTGGAGGTGATGCTGTCCTGTGTACAGACCTCTTTGAAGTTAAACAAGGTGACTGAACGGAAGAAGAAGTGGACATCCACATATGTCTGAGAGCCTCTTTGAAGGAAGGAGGAATTTTCACTTTGAAAAATGTGCATTCGCTTAGCAGTATATAAATCCTGCCGGCACCATCTTTCCATTCACCTTGTAGGGCGCTGGCTGCTCCGTTCCTGCTTCTGTTGTGCATAAAAGCCACTCATTCATTTTATTCCGTCCAACAAGCCTCATTAGTAACTTAGGTATCAATATTTATGATTTTATCAATATTATGACTGGGGTAACAGTGACCGCTGTATTCAGAGTGTTATGTGCGCACAGAGTGCAGGTAAACAGTACCAGGCTGTACTCAAACTCCCTAAGCCATGCTATGGAAATTTACATTATACAGGCGGTAACTACCCTGTAGACTTGCAAAGACGCCCAACCCCCCCCCCCCCAAAAAAAAAAATGGTCCAATTGACAGCACCACTAGGTTTATCAACCATATTTTATTTATTAATGCCATAAAACTTTAATAACCATAAGCAATTCAAGACACTTGAAAAATATGTATACAATCACCTGCCTGCATCATTAACATATTACATCAATAGAATGAATGATCATTGCATATCCGTCCAGCTCGGCTGGTTCAACCGGCCCGCCAATGCAGGGCCGTATTTAATGCGCACATCTGCCCCTCTCCCCCTCCAGATGAACCGATGTTAAGATGTCTGACGGACACCACGCAGTTTATAGCTCGCTTCCAGGTCTGTAGTTTCCGCTTTCTGACAGGCCAGGGCTTCGGGAAAATGTCGTCTGATGCCCAGCACTGGAGTCTATTTGTGTCTCCAGTGCAGGGCTTTGGGTGCCATTTTTCTGTAGCCCTGCTCTGCTTGTCAGCGAGGGCGATATGAAGAGCGGGGAGTTACACTGGAGGCCAAGGGTTACCTGCTAGGTGAGTGGAATACTTTTATTTTCAGGTGTTTGGACATTATGGGACGCTATCTTGGGGGTGGGGATAGACGGAGGGGCAAACATAAATAACAACATTAAAGGGGAATGCTACCTAATATGTTTTTTAAGGGAGGAAATGCTGCCTCATCTTAATGTGTATTTTTGAGGGGAAAATTCAGCCAAAAGTGTATATTTTGTGGTAACCTCACCGCATTATGTGTATTTACCGGGAACATTGCCACATCACGTGTTTTTTGTGGGAACATTGCTTGTATTTTGTGGGAACATTACCACATTACATGTATTTTGGAGGAACGTTGTCGCCTTCCGTGTATGTTGTGGGAAACGCTCCCATATTATGTGCATTTTGTGGGAACATTACCACATTACATGTATTTTGGAGGAACGTTGTCGCCTTCCGTGTATGTTGTGGGAAACGCTCCCATATTATGTGCATTTTGTGGGAACATTGCCACATTACATGTATTTTGTGGGAAAGACTGCCACATTCTGTGCATCTTGTGGGGTAGCACTGCCACATTGTTTGTTTGAATTTTGTTGCGTAGCACTGCCCTTGGGCCAGAGGGGCCCCGAAGGGCCCTCCCTCAACTACAGTGTTAGCTCTCTATTGGTCCTGTGCTCATAATAATCCCTTCTATAGATACTTTGAATAGTGGTAATGATTAAAAAACTGTTCCCCATCCCCTTCTTGCTGAGATGTTTTGAACAGAGGCGCCAAGGTAGAGTAAAAACATCTAAAATCAGTTTAAAAGGGGGAGGCGGTGGACTTACCTCCCTGTCACAGAGGCGCTCGGCCACGCTACAGACTTGTTCAAGTATCTCCGATTGCCTGATGAAGCGGGACTGTGCCGGCAAAACGTGTTGCAAAGGTTTTTTTTTTTATAATAAATGCTAATTTTTGATATATCATAACGAATCCCTGTCTGTTTTACCTTGAGGGAGGTAAGTCCACCGCTTCTCCCTTTTAAACTGTTTTTAGACGTTTTTACTCTACTTTGGCGCCTCTGTTCAAAACATCTCAGCATCTTCTAGTCCACCCCAGGTGGAGGAGGGGTGTTACCCTGTTTTCTTACTTTCTACAGAGAGCGACTTCTTAAACTTGAGTGGGATCAGGTCATAATTCTCCCCACCTGCTGTTTCAGTGGTTGCCTTCGTGGTAACCCACACTTATGAGTATCATTTCACATACTATTGTCAGGGCTGCGCAGCTTACCTCCGCTTCAATCTCTGGTGGCGCCCATGCGACCTCCAGGTCGGCCAGCCGCGTAGTTGGTGATGACGTCAGCGGCTCATTAGCCGGGCTTCAGCCGCATGACGCACAGGGAGTGTTGCAGGGTGGACGCACGCGGTGTCTGCGTTGCACCTCTTATGCACTCAGGAAGTATGTCAGCTGACAGCCGATCAGCTGACACGCATGGGTCCACCCCTGGGTGCTGATTCATTGACAGCATGGGGGTGTGTCTGTTCCATCAGCCCAGGCTTCTTAAGCCTTAGCCTGTCAGTCTCATGTTGTCTGTTGTAGCTAACACTTCGCAGTGAAGGCTTCAGACCCTAGTCAGATCCTTGTGTGCTTTGAACCGGCAGGACCCCGGGGATTTCACACCAGCTCAGACATTATAAATTATTGCGTTTATTGTATGACCCTCTGCCTGATTACTTTGATTTTGCCTAACGATTCTGTACCTCTGCCCATCTTATCTGTTGCCGACCTCTGCCTGATTACTTACTCTGATTTTGCCTAACGATTCTGTACCTCTGCCCATCTGATCTGTTGCCGATCTCTGCCTGTTTACTAACTTAGTATTTGCCAGCCGATTTTGTACCGTATCTGTCAGATCTGTTACCGACCCTGATTGCCTGACCATTCTCATTATCTGTACTCAGTGTCAGTGCTGCCTTCTACTGACACTGTCTGTAGACAATTCCCGCTGAGGGAACATCTGATATTTGTCTGTCTTCTAGTGCTCACACACTAGGGAATCGTTACAACTATATAATCTATCTCCGAATATCAGTAATAATACACTATATTGGGCTCTCGGTCTATACCTTTTCTTCTTTTACAAGCTACATCCCCTTCTTGCACCTCTGACACTGTAGTTGCTATTGGCAGGTTTTGGTGCGCCGTATCAATTGTTATGTATAGAGTGCTTGGGGGGCCCAATTGTAAAACTTACATCGGGGCCCACAGCTCCTTAGCTATGCCACTGTATTGAATAATTGTCTGTTGAGGATGTTCCTGGCTGAAATGGTGATTATTTTTGATATCCCTGGAGTCCATTTTAAAGTGAACATTCTAATATCAATTTGAAATGTGTGTTCAGAGAAAATATAAGGTATTATCCCAGTAATGCAAAGTGACTTTCTCAGCCATCTAGGAAGGGCTCCCTTGCCACAGGGACAAGATGGATGGGGTCCTCGAAGCAGATACTCAGTGAGATCATGCAGATGAATAAGCAGGATATATGTGGAAGATTAGTGTGTGAACAATGGGATGATATTTAATATACAGCTAAGCTGGTGTGCCGGGGATTTAGCAGTTGCAGCCTAGGCCGGTCCCTTAACACATTTTCCTCTATCATGTCCAATTACAGGGGACACAACCGTGAAATAGTTTCCCACGTATTTCCACCCCCGGTGTCGCCCTTCAAGGTATGGAGGTCCGCCACCTGAACTCCACTTCCTGACACTGTCACCGCTCAGAAGACACGCAGCTCCTAATCCATTTCCTAATGAAGACTTTTCACTTCCTCCTTGTTGTTTCTTAGCATAACTCCCTGCAGGCTCATTGGACGCCAATACATTTTTATAGGGTCAGTCCACCCTTTCAGTGCCAAACTTAGCAGATGTGGGAAGGTGACAGAATGGGGGGGGGGGGGGGGGGGGGTAGAGAGATCTTGACGGACGACAGATGCTGCTAGAAAAAGTCCTCTGGTTAACCACAGCGGTGTCTCCATCCTTACATTTAGCTGTAGCGTCTGGACCTTTATATTTACATATATTGTGTTTACCTACATATGCTCCCCATTTCCCCTGCGAGCCTTTCATTGGGTTAATAACTGCCAGATGGGGGTCTACAAGCGGGAGGAAGGTGCGTTTGTTTATGCGCAGCCAGCGCTTTGATGATCTGTGGGAAGCTGAAGGGCGATATTTCCGTTTTGCGCGGTGTATATGTATAGATTCATGTAGAATGTCTCACTTGGCCTGCAGTTTGTCAGCTATCTGGTTCTCACACTGTCCATATGGAAGCCATCTGATAGAGTGACATAACCATACACAATCTGCTCCTAGATACACTTCACATAATTACAGCGTAGGCTGATACTAGCAGACCATGTCTAAGGGCTGCATACACATACCCAACTGATGTCGGCTATCGGCAGGGGCAAACCAAAAATTTTCAAGTGGGGGATTCCTGAAAGGTCTCCCTCAGCCACGCACAATACAGTATAGTAATATGGTTGGACATCATGCTGGGTATACACAATGCAATTTCCTGTCCGACTGACAGGATCTGACAATTATTTCTGATCTGCCCCCGATCAACAATGGGATGGATCAGGAGCAATTTGGATACAGATAATAATGAGGACAACCAACATTGCTAATGAAGGGGAAAGTTAAACCTCATACAGCACGGCACAGGACTGTGTTCATACTTGACTCTGTGCTCTGTTAAGTTCCCCAGAGCTGCTCCATGCTCTGTACATACACTGCTGCTCCATGCTCTGTACACAAACTGCTGCTCCATGTTCTGTACATACACTGCTGCGCCATGCTCTGTACACACGCTGCTGCTCCATGCTCTGTACACACACTGCTGCTCCATGCTCTGTACACAAACTGCTGCTCCATGTTCTGTACATACACTGCTGCTCCATGCTCGGTACATACACTGCTGCTCCATGCTCTGTACACACACTGCTGCTCCATGCTCTGTACACACGCTGCTGCTCCATGCTCTGTACATACACTGCTGCTCCATGCTCGGTACATACACTGCTGCTCCATGCTCTGTACATAACACTGCTGCTCCATGCTCTGTACATAACACTGCTGCTCCATGCTCTGTACACACACTTCTGCTCCATGCTCAGTACATACACTGCTGCTCCATGCTCTGTACACACACTGCTGCTCCATGCTCTGTACACACACTGCTGCTCCATGCTCGGTACATACACTGCTGCTCCATGCTCTGTACATAACACTGCTGCTCCATGCTCTGTACATAACACTGCTGCTCCATGCTCTGTACACACACTTCTGCTCCATGCTCAGTACATACACTGCCGCTCCATGCTCTGTACACACACTGCTGCTCCATGCTCTGTACACACACTGCTGCTCCATGCTCTGTACACACACTGCTGCTCCATGCTCTGTACACACATTGCCGCTCCATGCTCTGTACACACGCTGCCGCTCCATGCTCTGTACACACGCTGCTGCTCCATGCTCTGTACACACACTGCTGCCCCATGCTTTGTACACACGCTGCTGCTCCATGCTCTGTACACACTCTGCTGCTCCATGCTCTGTACACACTCTGCTGCTCCATGCTCTGTACACACTCTGCTGCTCCATGCTCTGTACACACGCTGCTGCTCCATGCTCTGTACATACGCTGCTGCTCCATGCTCTGTACACACGCTGCTGCTCCATGCTCTGTACACACGCTGCTGCTCCATGCTCTGTACACACGCTGCTGCTCCATGCTCTGTACACACGCTGCTGCTCCATGCTCTGTACACACGCTGCTGCTCCATCTAAAGTCAACTGCAGCAGGGAAAGAAAGGAGGCGGTGCTGTGAGCTGCAGGATGCTTGCAGATATTCTGGTGTCTCAACTTGTGCCTGTCCCCAGACACTGCACCGTGCCTGGCTTGAGGTGGATTCTCAGCAGCTGCAATACCCCCCTCGAGTTTGCCTATGATCGGGGATCAATGGCTTATCCCCTTGGACATCGCTGGGCCGGGCTGCACAGACGTGAGTCAGCTGTGTAGGTGACAACGCGCTGTGTTGC
Organism: Hyperolius riggenbachi; assembly: GCF_040937935.1. Taxonomy (NCBI): domain Eukaryota; kingdom Metazoa; phylum Chordata; class Amphibia; order Anura; family Hyperoliidae; genus Hyperolius; species Hyperolius riggenbachi. The sequence goes on along the minus strand of NC_090657.1, from coordinate 11,114,721 downwards.
TATGCGGAGGGGGAGGGGGCAGAGGGACAATGGAGGGACGATGAGCAATGCATGCATGATGTTACGCAGTGGGCGGGAGTGCGGCGTGATCAATGGCATTGGTGGGTGATCGACGTGGCAAAGGTTGAGTAGATCCATACGGCGGATAGCTCACGGGTTGTGGGTCGTCAGGTGCTGTTCACACGGTCAAGATAATATAACGTAGGGTGCGGCCGTCCATTAATTAGCACTACTTGTCAGAGGAGTGCCACCAATGATAGATCAAGTATGATTATGTAAAGAATTTAGTGGCTCTGCATGCGCTTAAAAACGTTTTATTGGTTGCAGTACAAAAAATTGGAAACAGCATTAAAATCCCACTTAAAACCATCTAAAATCATGTAAGGAAGAGAGGGAGCGCTCCGTCTAATATTCCACCAATACTCATCTGGTTAATGCACGATACGATCACCCAGCTTAAAGTGGACACATATTAAAAATACAAGATTTCAGAAATAAAATCTATTTTCTAAATTATAATATTAACCACCCTGGCGTTCTATTAAGATCGCCAGGGCGGCTGCGGGAGGGTTTTTTTTAAATTTAAAAAAAACTATTTCATGCAGCCAACTGAAAGTTGGCTGCATGAAAGCCCACTAGAGGGCGCTCCGGAGGCGTTCTTCCGATCGCCTCCGGCGCCCAGAATAAACAAGGAAGGCCGCAATGAGCGGCCTTCCTTGTTTTGTTTAGATCGTCGCCATAGCGACGAGCGGAGTGACGTCATGGACGTCAGCCGACGTCCTGACGTCAGCCGCCTCCGATCCAGCCCTTAGCGCTGGCCGGAACTTTTTGTTCCGGCTACGCTGGGCTCAGGCGGCTGGGGGGACCCTCTTTCGCCGCTGCTCGCGGCGAATCGCCGCAGAGCGGCGGCGATCGGGCAGCACACGCGGCTGGCAAAGTGCCGGCTGCGTGTGCTGCTCTTTATTTGAACAAAATCGGCCCAGCAGGGCCTGAGCGGCAGCCATCGGCGGTGATGGACGAGCTGAGCTCGTCCATACCGCTAAGATGGTTAAATAGCAGCCTTTCTTTCAGCTGCATGATGACAAATATAAAATATTTTACATTTATTGGAGGAACCCCTCCCTTTCTTTCATATTGCCGGGACAGAATCCGGCAAACTGGTGGAGGAGATAAAAAACAATACACAGGCTGCTACTGATGATGTCACAGGGGAGGTGGTCTCAGCTTGTGTGAGATTTCACATAGACCACGCCCCTGTGAGGGAGGGTAGCTGATGACAAACACACCCATGATCTAAAACCTCCTACTAAGCTCAGAAGTAATGGCTGCCACGTGTATAACCCTAGTTATGAAAAGAGAACGGGGAAAAGCATGCGCTGAAATGCTCATAGGCTTGAAGGAGTGTTTATTTATCTTTTTATGTGTCAGAGTGGTGAAACTAAATATTTTGAATTAAAAAAAAGTTTGGTTTGGGTCCGCTTTAGGCCTATGATAATCACATCGGCCATCAATATGATTGGATTGTGTGTGGACCCGCCACAGAAGCACACCACTGAGGCCTCAGTACAGCTGCTGTGCAACCATTTGTCAGTCCTGAGATGTCGCTCTCACTTTATCACTGGATAGTTCACTTAAAGGGAACCTAAACTGAGAAGGATATGACATTTATCTTTTAAAATAATAACAGTTGCCTGATTCTCCTGCTGATCCTGTGTCTCTAATACTTTCAGCCACAGCCCCTCAACAAGCATGCAGATCAGGTGCTCTGACTGAAGTCAGACTGGATTAGCTGCATGCTTGTTCCAGGTGTGTGATTCAACCACAATTGCAGCCAAAGAGATCAGCAGGAGAACCAGGCAACTGGTATAGTTTAACCAGCCGGGCGGTATGGATGAGCTCAGCTTGTCCATCACCGCCGGAGGCTGCCGCTCAGGCCCTTCTGGGCCGATGTTCATGAAATAAAAAGCAGCACACGCAGCCGGCACTTTGCCAGCCACGTGTGCTGCCTGATCGCCACCGCTCTGCGGCGATCCGCCGCGAGTAGCGGCGAAAGAGGGTCCCCCCAGCCGCCTGAGCCCTGCGCAGCCGGAACAAATAGTTCCGGCCAGCGCTAAGGGCTGGATCGGAGGCGGCTGACGTCAGGACGTCGGCTGACGTCCATGACGTCACTCCGCTCGTCGCCATGGCGACAAAGTAAACAAAACACTTTTGGCCGCCGGAGGCGATCAGAAGAACGCCTCCGGAGCACCCTCTAGTGGGCTTTCATGCAGCCAACTTTCAGTTGGCTGCATGAAATAGTTTTTTTTTATTTAAAAAAAACCCTCCCGCAGCCACCCTGGCGATCTTAATAGAACGCCAGGGTGGTTAAAAGGAAACATCCAAATCCCTCTCAGTTTAGGTTCCCTTTAAAACAGCCAGAAAGGCTTTATACTGCTGGTTCCTGTACCTTGAAGCTTGTCTTTAATCGTGGCCGACAGCAATCACACAGCACTCTGCCACCTGCTACGTGGTCAGCCTGTGTGGATTCCAAACGACACTGCTGTTATGCTAAGTCCTTCGCATGCAAATACTATTCAAAGCATGTGGTATAAACCAGCTTGAAACCACTTCTGGTAGTAAATGTAGAGTAAGCACCGTGTGACTGTATGTGCTTCTTCTAACTCACGGTTTTATTTGGGGTGAAGGCACTTCACTGATGTCCTGGCCAGTGTGGTGTAACCATGGTGCCCAGGTCATCAGACAGCCCATTTGCTTTGAGAAAGCCCCGTGGGCGGGGTGAAATGCGTCACTGTGGGCGGGGCCATGGGGCCAACATAACCTGGTGCAGTTCTACCCCCCCTGGCAAGGCTGAGAGATGTGAACACTAGGTCCTAAACAAAGGGAAAAAACACTGATTAAAGGTTCTGGTGAGTATAACCTGTTATCCCTACATTTTTTTTTCTGGTTGTTTTTTTGCACTTTAATAAAAAAACAAACAAAAAGAACCACACAACAAAAAAGCTTATCCAAGATAAGCTTTCATGTTAATGAGTAAGTTAGTTGGCAGTGTGCCCTGAGAGGGTGGTCAGATGATTCCTGCACCCCCAACCATCCACCTATATCAGCGGGTTGAGAGCCTTTAGTTTAATTACATCTGCTCCATTATTCATTAGTATAGCGTTATCCACTCTAATTGGTATAAAGTACTTTCAGAGACTTTCAGCACTGCTGTAGCAGAATTTAGCAGAGTGATAAATGGTGTTTACAGAATGTCCCACTTCGGGGGCAGCTGGTGTAACCAGTGCCTGATAATCTGGAGCACTCCAACTGGGAGATTTACTTCAGTGAGAAATGCAAGCCTGAAGGAATATTTGTTCTGGTCTCTAATCAGGGCAGGATTCTCTGTAATTATCAGCATTTCTCCATTCTTGACAAACACATATACAGGCCCAGTTTACGTCACAGGAGCCTATAGGCACAGATGTCCTGGCACCCTAGACTCCACCCTCCATGCATGCAGGCCCGGATTTACATCACAGGAGCCTATAGCACAGATGTCCTGGCACCCTTGACTCCGCCCTCCATGCATGCAGGCCTGGATTTACATTACAGGAACCTATAGGCACAGATGTCCTGGCACCCTAGACTCTGCCCTCCATGCATGCAGGCCCGGATTTACATCACAGGAGCCTATAGGCACAGATGTCCTGGCACCCTAGACTCCGCCCTCCATGCATGCAGGCCCGGATTTACATCACAGGAGCCTATAGGCACAGATGTCCTGGCACCCTAGACTCCACCCTCCATGCATGCAGGCCCGGATTTACATCACAGGAGCTTATAGGCACAGATGTCCTGGCACCCTAGACTCCGCCCTCCATGCATGCAGGCCCGGATTTACATCACAGGAGCTTATAGGCACAGATGTCCTGGCACCCTAGACTCCACCCTCCATGCATGCAGGCCAGGATTTACATCACAGGAGCCTATAGGCACAGATGTCCTGGCACCCTAGACTCCGCCCTCCATGCATGCAGGCCCGGATTTACATCACAGGAGCTTATAGGCACAGATGTCCTGGCACCCTAGACTCCGCCCTCCATGCATGCAGGCCCGGATTTACATCACAGGAGCTTATAGGCACAGATGTCCTGGCACCCTAGACTCCGCCCTCCATGCATGCAGGCCCGGATTTACATCACAGGAGCTTATAGGCACAGATGTCCTGGCACCCTAGACTTCACCCTACATGAACCTAAAAACACCCAGTCGAACCTCACTGCAAGTGTGCTGACTGTCCCAGCTGTCACTTCTCCCTGACCTCATAGGTAGCTACAGGGGCCCCTTAGCATTAGGTAGCCCGAGGTACCCTCAGTATTAAGTAGCTAGTGGTGCCACCAACTGAAAGGAGATCTGGTCAGTGGAATGCCGAGAGCAGGGTAACCTCTCATTTACTCTCCACTCAGGATTCTGCATAGGGAAATAGGGAGGCACTAGGGGAGGGGAGGGAGCCGCCTTTCCACATTCAGGCGCCTGTAGGCACGCGTCTACAGTGCCTTATGTATGTGCAGGGCAGGATTTCTCATAAGTCTGACAGAAACTGCAATATACACTAGTGTCCCGGTTATCCGGAACTCCACTAACCAGCAGTGTCAACCAACCAGCACAAATCACTGGCAGAACTGTCACAATGGGGAAGGCCAACTTCCTAGGCTGTTTGTGGGCATGAAACGCACACGCTGGCTTGCTTCTGCGGCCACCTTGTTTCTTTCCACCCACCTGTCAGGAATATACTGGGGTGCTTATGATGTAAGGATAATATTTTCATTTGCCTGTCTGACTGCTATGTACTGTACTTCAGATGCGTATGTATGGGTCATCTGGCTTTGGGGGAAGCTGTACTTGTCTGTGTGACAGTGTGGAATACAATTACCCTCAGTTCCTGGGAGAGCAGGGAGCTAATTAGAAGCCCTATTGTCCCATTATACCAATCAGGACATAGTCAGGGAACTTCAAAGACCTACATTTGCATCTAAAGAGGACTTCAGTGAATAATGCTTGGGGTAATAAGACAATGGCAGAAGTGAAGTGTGTTGAAGTCCTTTTGATACCATTTGCTACCTGTGGAAATTGAATTATTGGTGGAGGTGCAACCTCCTTATCTTTGATCAGCTAGGAAGTACTGTCAACAATGGGGTTGTCACCTGTGGACTAGGGAAATCTTTTCATGTATGTGGGCTATTGTACATTTTTCGCAGGTGGATGTTAGATCTCTGGAGATCCAATTATGACTGAGGATGTAATTAAATCTAGCTTTCCCCCCCCCCCCCCCCGTCCACACAGGCTTACAGCCTCCAGGCGTATTTCATAGTATAAAACCGCAGCTAGGATAGCCACAACTCGTAGTTCTTGGAGGTAGCTCACACGGCTAGAACTAACCTGGTTCCTGACCAGAAGTGCGAACCCCCCGCAACAACACCAGATCGATACGCTGGTACGTTTATTTCCCGTTTATTTTGGTAAGCAAACTCGCTTTGTGTGTTATCTTTGTAACTTTTATCTTGTAACTATTTTTACTTTGTTTTTTGTAATCTTTTTGTATATATTAAGTTCTGCATTGTTCTATGTTTTTCTAGAATATTAAATTATTATTTAATAAGTTTGACTTCTGACGTACTAAACTAACACTCATAGCCTAGAAGAGACTGAAGTGTAACCGTGTATAAGTTCATGCCTAATTGTACGCTTGAGCAACACTACCGTATGAAATTGTAATTGCATTGTGTGTGGGGGCGTTTGTCATACGTTGGCCTAAGCGCGCAGCTGACCCAACGTACGAACAACGCCAGTGCGAGTAGCGACAGCAGAGTGGCTAACAGTATCGTTCGGAACGACTGTTAGTGGATCTTTGCTTCACGACAGTGTAAGATTGCAACTGTGTGTGTGTGTGGGTGCGTGGCGTTCCCGTATTTGGCCTAAGCGCAAAGCTGACCCAAATACGAAAACGCAGATTGCGTATTGAGCACTCGATAGCTGAGTGAACGTGTCTAGCAACGCTAGTGGTGGCAGTGGGAAGTGTTTGAGGGGTTCCAGCCTTGGGTGTAGCTTAAATAAGGCTGTTCCCCGCTTAATCTGGTCAAACCCGCAGTCGGGAACCGTATACGCAGGCGTGCCGCGGGCCGGTTCCTGACACCACCAACTTCTGGATTTTCTCCTGGAGGCTTGAATTGAACGGATTGCTGCTTGAGGTGGTTGCCATAGCGGATTGACACTCTTCCTGTCCCATCACAGTTTGTGGAAGCTGTTATTCGCTGGGTGACATGCGCTTTCTCCTATCAGTGCCTGGATATGTCCTAATCCTTGGAGGTCTGTACCTGGAGAAGTTGCCAGAGAGGCTGTTAAAGAGACACTGAAGCGAAAAAAAAAAAATATGATATAGTGAATTGGTTGTGTACTATGAATAATTACTAGAAGATTAGCAGCAAAGAAAATATTCTCATATTTTTATTTTCAGGTATATAGTGCATTGCATCATTCTATAATATGTGCAGATTACACAACACTCAGCATTCAAAATGAGTCTTTCAGAGCAGTCTGTGAAGTAATGACCTCTCCTCTAGCAGAGAAAAAGTAAATAGTCCAGGAACAGTTGAGATAATAAAAGTCAGATAACAGCCCTCTCCACGACTAACTTAGTCGGAGATCTTAATGGCTTGTTTGCATAGAGATAACAACTGGAGTTTCTCAACTCTTCCTGTACTGGAAACAATTACACTGATGTATCTGATCTTAATGTTTTATTTCTTAGCTGTGCTACACATACAAATCATAATATCATCATTTTTTTTTTCGCTTCAGTGTCTCTTTAAGTGGCCAATACCCCAGAGGCGATCATGGGTCCATACTAGGCAACATCTGGTGAGTCGGAAAAGCAAGGGGGACAGGACGGTTACAAACCTACCCTAGGTTACCTGCGTGGTCGGCACAAACCACCAAAATAGGACTTATACTGAACTGTTTGATTGGTGTAAACCAAGTTGCACATAGTGCATATAGCGCTTTCTCCACACTGTACTTTTGTTTGTGGACTCTGCTGCGCTTAATATGTCCCCACTACTGATTCTTGAGTCTCCATCGCACTGTATGCACAATTTTTAGTATCTTTCTCCTTCATTCAGTTCAACCAGAATCGCTATTCGTGACCTTGAGACTATACTGTGTACTCCTATCTGTTTATTGCCTGAGGAAGCGGGAACACCCCCATGAAACGCGTTGCACTGTTTGTTTTGGACCTGTTGTCATAAAACTGACGGTATCTTGTCTGCTTCGGGGAGGCGATTCCACCACCACCTCCTGAGGGATTTTAAGCCTTTTAGAACCTTTTATCCTGCTGGTGCCTCTGTTCACTCTTACATTACCAATATCCATCCCTGGTGGAGGGGTTGATCCCCATTTTTCCTTATCTACAGAGAGTGACTTTTAATCCTGAGTGGGGACAGGTCTAATCTCCTCACCTGCCTATACAGTGGTTGCCTAGGCGGTAACCCACGTTTGTGAGTATATACATTATATACCTTTCATTTCCAACCTTTTGTTTTGCATACTACACTATATTGGGCTCTCATTATTTCTTTTGTCTTTACAGTTAAACCAGAAGTTTCTTTTTAGCAAACAGACATTTGTGAAGTTGTAGGGAGGGGTTCGGGAGGAGAAGGGAACAGAGAAAACAGAGAGAATTGGAGGGAAAACAGGAAAAATAATTGAAACATTTTCTAAACATCAAACAAGCTGTACAACGCAAATCCACATAAACAATGTGTACAAATTGTTTCCAGAAAGGCTGTGAAGGCTTTCATAGTAATCCAGGAGGTTTTTGGCCTTTAGGGAAAAGCGAATCTGTGTGTCACTACAAATACTGTTCTGGACACGATTGTGCACCATCACTGCACTGAGCTGTATGGCTTTCTATGCATATTTCTTACAGAAGGAAAGTAACCCACTTCACATGCAAATAATAGGACATCTGGCTTTCACTTTCCACGGACCACAGTAATGAATGGAATACCACAAAAATTCCTATAGGCAGATGCCAGCTTGGTGGGGAAAAACTCAATGTTTTCAGTATGGCTCTATGAGTTGCATAGATGAATGGAAAAAATATTTCAGCTAGATTACTTTGTTTTTATGTGCGTATAAAACACAAACATTCCACAATGCTGCTAAGGGGCCTTTCACACGTGTCAGTGCTAATTCTGCGCTGGAGAGAAGCGTAACTACAGAGGGACCAGAGAGACTGCTAGGGGCTGGAAGGAAGGAAGGGGGGGGGGGGGGGGGAGGGATGGTCATGGGATTCAGAGGCATGTTCCCTGCTCTATCCGGAGATAGAGTAACCAATTAATGGTAAACTGACTGATTAAAACATCCTGTTTGAGCCTGTTAACGGCAACAGGATGTTTTAATAAGTCGCTTGCTCCCGCCGCCACTCCGCATGTGTGCGCACCGCTCCCGCCGCCGTTTACTGTCGGGTCTCCGTGTTCTGTGATTGAGGAAGATACCCAATCGCAATGCCTGGAATGAATGGACGTGACTGTGATCAGTAAATTAACAACTTACACTTCCAAAGCCCCCCCCCCCCCCCCCCCCAAAAAAAAAACGCTTGTAAAAACAATCAGTTTAAAAAAAAAATAATACATACATAGTTGTTTTAGGGACTCCGCTTTTATATTTTATGAGGGAATATTACTATAACTTTACTAAATAAGGGCTGGTAATTATGGACCGGACAAAAAAAAACAAACAGAAAAATAACTTATATTTCCACATAATATATTGTCGCCATACATTGTGATAGGGACATAATTTAAACGGTTTAATAATCGGGACAACTGGGCAAATACAATGTGTTGGTTTTATCCACAAGATAATGTTTAATTAATTAAATTATTTTTTTTCCCATTATTTTCTTATTTTTCCCATTAAAAAGCATTTAGAATAAAACAATTCTTAGCAAAATGTATTACCCACAGAAAGCCTAATTTGTGTTGAAAAAAAACAGGTATAGATCATTTTGTTGTGATAAGTAGTAATAAAGTTATTAGGGAATAAAAGGGAGGAGCACTGACAGGTGAAAATTGCTCTGGTCCGTTAGGGTAAAAACCAAGTTGGGGGTGAACTGGTTAAGGTGTAATGGGGCCCTAGGCAAAATAGTTGATTTGGATCCCCTTTGTGTTCCTTTTGGTAAGCTGAAGTGGAGAGAGGTGAGAGAAAGTGGCTGGTGGGCCCCACTAGGCCCCAAGCACCTGCCTATTTTTCCTGGTGGATGATCCTGCTCTGGCTCTATCCCTTGCCTCCATGTCCTCTCTGCGCCACTCTCAGCCCCCCTGCGCCGCACTGTGACCCTGGAATCTACCGACAAGCAGCTTGCAGGAGATGCACTCCTGCAAAATGCCACATCAGGTGTTAGGAACCCCGCTCTCAATGGCCCTGCACTGCCTCTCCCCCCATCTCTCTGTGCTCTGTGATGAGTGGCACAAAGCCAGAGCTGTAGCCATGTGACCCATGGGTGGAAGGAGGGCGACATGGGAGGGGGGGGGGAGAGTGACACTGGGCGTGAACAGGGGGACACTTGGTGGGTGGATGGCGACACTGGGTGGGGAGGAGCATACATAAGATTGGCCGCAGGGAGACTAGGGCGCAGGATACAGCCGGTATATGGCTTATCCTGCTGCTGCACAAGGTCCAGGTGGCGTTAAATACTATTCCCCCACCAGGCCACCGTGGATAGTGGGGAATGATGTAACTTCAGCTCCGTCTTCTGACGGCGCCGAAGTTACTCTCTGTGCGCTGCTATAGCTGTAATTCCTATTATGGCCTATCAGATTAGGCATTATTTTTTTGTCATTATATAACCCCATCCCACAATCTTCTTTTTTGTCCTCTGAAACTATGTATTGTACTGAGGGCTGAGGGAAGGGCTCAATCTCTGCTATCTATCAAACGATTGTTAACGTGGATGCGGACACTAAAACATTACATATGAAAACTTGGGAACAGGAGCTTGGGGAAGAATTTGATTTAAAACTATGGTCTAGGGCATATATGTCAAACTCCGGTCCGCAGGCCAAATCTGGCCCACAGAGCCATCAAATTTGGCCCCAAGTGGTTTTCCCACTTTGCAGTATGTTTGGCCCACATTAATCCACCAAGGAGGCTATGTTAAAAGTGAAGCTCTAGATCAGGGGTCTCAAACTCAATTTACCTGGGGGGCCGCAGGAGGCAAAGTCAGGATGAGGCTGGGCCGCATAAGGAATTTCACAATCGCGGCGCATCGCCGCCTCTGCCCGCCCCTCTGACTCTTCCTTCACAGAGAGGGGTGGGGAGAGGCAGCGATCCGTGCGGCGATTGACGTCAGGAGGGGCAGAGCTGAAGCTGAAAGCTCTGCCCCTTCCAGGAAATGCCGGCGGATTGCCCCCCGGGCGATTTGGGGGCTCTGCAGCCCTCGTTCAGCGGCGGGGATGCAGCGGATTACTTGGGAGCACTGAAGCGAACTATAAGGAAGCTTTTGCCGGCGAGGGCCACAAAATATTGTATCGAGGGCCGCAAAGGGCCCGCGGGCCGTGAGTTTGAGACCCCTGCTCTAGATAATCAGGGAAGCCACATGGGGGAGGGAGTGGGAAAGCACTAGACACTAGGGAACTGTATAAGGGAGGGAGAAGACAGACAAAAGGGAACTGTATAGGGGAAGGAGGGGGGGGGGGGCACTAGACACCAGGAAACTGTATGGGGAGAGCATTAGAGGTTCTCTGGCAATTTCATAACCAAGGAAAGACCGTATACAAAGTCTATGAATGGTGCTGTGCCCCAACATTCCTACAAACACTTGGAATGTAAACCTCACACCTTTGTTTAGAGTTTGGACTATGTTGGACTCCTGGTGAAATGTCTTCTTCGGATTCATCTTTAGAGTCTTGAAGGTAATGGCGTCCCCTGACATGTAATTTGCTTAACCACTTCCTGCCCCATGATGTGAAAATAAAGGCCCATACACACGTCGGATTTCCGCGAACGACGGGTCGTTTGAACGTCCCGTCGTTCGCCTGCTAAATCGGGCGTGTGTACAGACTGTCGTTTGCTTCATAAGAGTGAGTTTGAGAGATCCGCCCGGCTGTTTGATATGTCACTACAGGGCCTCTTTAAAGTTACGGCCTTTAGTGCTTTGCATTTTTCCCAAACGCTTGATGTAACTACAGAATAACACACATCAGTTTAAAAAAAATTAATGAAAAACAGAAGAGGAAAAGAACATCGGGTTGGCTACTATTGGCTACAGCGACTCTCTCTAACACTCTCCTGCCTAAGGTGAAACATACAGTATATCCAGCTATTGGCACCTTATGCCAGGAAGACAATTGCCTCCATGCTGGTATAGAGCAGGCTGCCTGTGCCCCCCCTCCCCCACTTGCACCCCCTCCTACCTCCCCCCATTCTCTTATTATAGAAACTAGTTATAACTGCACATATGGCTGGCAGATTGGATTTAGCGGTGCATGATCAGTCCGCTCTAGACTCCTTACTTCACCCGCCATCCTGATCCCAGCGCACCACGCCAAGCAGACCTATAGACTGGTGGTGACATATTCACCAATCAGATACACAGCTGTAGGTGATGCAGAGAGAGGGCAGGAGTTATGGGGACAGGATAGTTATCAGTCTAGCTGTCATTCCTAAGTCTGCTCCTTCTTACAGCGATCCATATTTTCCTATCCGCACTGAGAAAACTCCCCCCACTTATATGAGAAACTGCAACATGTTATAATGTGTTGTTGTAACCACATCATCAGGCTTTTTATTGCACATGTCAGCACACACAGCTGAAGTTGATTGTGTTAGATGGGGGTGGGTCAGCGACGGATTTAGGAATAAGCCGAATGCTCTACAGTTTAGGTTTTTTTTGCTGCTTTTGAAAGTTTATGTGGCTTTTTATGTCTATTGTAGATTTTAAAATGACTTGTGCAGCCAATTTTCATGCGCAGTATAAAATGGCTTTATGTGTAAATATTAATTTAGGTTGGGGTTCGGAAACAGGTCAGTTGCGATTCAGTCCATTTATCGGTACCATGTGCTGGGGAGATCCTTGCCATGTGGACCCTCCATCCAATGCCCGGACTGGCATCCTGAGGAGCGGACTGAGTGAAAGGGTATTTCTCTGATCCTTAAAGTGGACCTGAACTCTTGCACAGGACAGAAGGAGAAATGCACCCTGCATGTATTTAGAGAGTTTAGCCTGCCTAATACCCCCTCATCTGACTGTGACTACTCAACAGTGTAATTTGATCTTTAAGTCCTAGACCCTGAACAAGCATGCAGATCAGATGTCTGACATATCTGACAAGATTAGCTGCATGCTTGTTTCAGGTGTGCGATTTAGAGCCAACTTATGAGAAAGATTACTAGGGCTGTCAGGCAACTGGTATGGTTTAAAGTGGATCCGAGATAAACTTTTACTCATTGCATAATTGTGTTCCTTTCATATAGTTAATAGGGCATTCCTCAAGCCAAATACTTTTTTTGTATTGTTTTAATACTCGTAATTCCCTATAAACTAAACAGGCCACGCCCACAGTTCCTTTTGTGCCTTGGCACTGTAGCAAGGGGTTATGGGAGCTCAATCTGTCCAGGAGGAGGTTACTAGCCAGCGATTTTAGAGGAGAAGAGGGAGAGGGGAGTGGAGTTTTCACAGGCTGAGGGCTGGAGATTCAGAGCAGCTTGCCTGTGTGTAATGTGACAAACAGAACATGGCTGCCCTCATTGTATCACAGGAATAAATAATCAGAAACTATTGAAGCGGTTTGCAGCTAGATTTGCTGTGTAAACTATCTAAACTTTAGATAGGATATATATAGACAAGTTACTTGTTATAGTTCGTTTTTCACCTCGGATCCGCTTTAAAGGAAATAAACATGGCAGTCTTCATATGTCTCACACCTCGGGTTCCTTTTAAGTGCTCAAGTCTTTTTGTGGCTTCCCCCAGCTGCATGTTTACTTGCTGCATGAACATACAATTTCATGTGATCATACTGGCGGGATTAGTCAGACACAGCAGAGCTCAGAGAGAGCCAGGAACAGACTCACCCACTGAACTGGGAGAAAAGAGCAGTGTCAGGGCGAGTGAGACACCTACACCTCTCTCCGCATGCACCTTCCACACTCTGCATCGCAAGGAAAGGCGTAACAGGTTAGGGGGGGGGGGGTCACTGCCTAGTGTCTGCACTTCAAAGAGGGAAATGTGAGGAAGAGCCCCAGGCATGTGTACAGTTGTAATGTTTTGTTGCTACTCAACTACCTTTGAGGTGAGCTCCTTTGTGATTTGTTCAGGGGTACCTTTTAACAAGAGTTATGCAAGCTTTCTAGTGCTCAGGGTCATACCAACTCTAAATCTTGGGTGGGATGACCACAGGATTCACAGAGTACGTTTGAAGAACTACAGGCAAGTATATGAAATACATTGTGATTCAACAGGTCGTAAAGTAAGGCAAAGTTCAGAATGACAGAGGATCTACCAGAGGGTGAACTGTCAGGTGCTGAAAAAAGCTGCAGATGGAGGAAGACTAAAGAGGCACTCTTCAGGATACCCACTTTAGCTGTAATTTTTATGGTTTCAGCATCTGAAACACTTTCTCTATATATATATTACTGTATAATGATGCTTAGCCTAGGCTGTTAAAGTGGATCCGAGATAAACTTTTACTCATTGCACGATTGTGTTCCTTTCATATAGTTTATAGGGCATTCCTCAAGCCAAATACTTTTTTTTGTGTTAATACTCTAATTCCCTATAAACTAAACAAGCTTTGACCACAGCTCCTTTCGTGCCTTGGCACTGTAGCAAGGGCTTATGGGAGCTCAGTCTAGGTAGCAGTAGGAGGAGGAAGTTACTAGCCAGAGATTTCAGAGGCAGAGGGGAGGAGGGAGGAGGGGACCGAATTTACACACAGGCAAGCTGAGAGCATCTCCAACCCTCAGCCTGTGACACTGTGACAAACAGAACATGGCTGCCCTCATTGTATTGCAGGAATAAATAATCATAAACTTTTGAAGCTGTTTGAAGCTAGATTTGCTGTGTAAACTATCTAAACTTTAGATAAGATATATAGACAAGTTACTTGTTATAGTTAGTTTTTCACCCCTGATCCGCTTTAAGCTATGGGAATTCAACTCCCAGACCATTCTGGGAGAACAGGTATATTTTGTGCTGGCTTAGGAATTCTCAAAAGAGACATTCCGCAGAGCTGCATCTGACAGGACTAAAGATGTCACCACCTGTGATGAATTTTAGAAAATCTATGCGAGGAAATATGTTACAATGGTCAAACACTGACTAAATAATTTATAAATTAATATGGTAAAAAAAAAAATAATAATAAGCAAATGTTTTCATTATGTTGTTTTTGCTACATTTCCTCTTTAACCTCCTTGGCGGTATGAAAAATACCGCCAGGAGGGAGCGCAGCAGTTTTTTTTAAATTTTTTTTTTTTTAATCATGTAGCGAGCCGAGGGCTCGCTACATGATAGCCGCTGCTGAGTGGCATCCCCCCGCCCGCTTCGATCGCCTTCGGCGATCTCCGATCAGGAAATCCCGTTCATAGAACGGGATTTCCTGGAGGGCTTCCCCCGTCGCCATGGCGACGGGGCGGGATGACGTCACCGACGTCACTGACGTCGGGACGTCATTGGGAGTCCCGGGCCACCCCTCGGCGCTGCCTGGCACTGATTGGCCAGGCAGCGCTGGGGTCTGGGGGGGGGGGGGCCGCGCGCCGCAGCAAATAGCGGCGATCGGGCGGGGGCCGGCGGCGATCAGAGTGCTGGCGCAGCTAGCAAAGTGCTAGCTGCGTCCAGCAAAAAAAAAATTATGAAAATCGGCCCAGCAGGGCCTGAGCGGCACCCTCCGGCGGCTTACCCCGTGTCCAGCACGGGGTTACCGCTAAGGAGGTTAAGGTGGACATGTTTGATTTCCTGGCAGAGTCAATCACTCTGACCAAATGTGGCTCCCGTAAGTCGAATAAATAGCCTTCTGATTGGAAGATTGCAGTACTTGGAGTTGCCTGCTGTTGGCAGTATGTGCCTGGACCGCCCACCAGCAGGTGTGCTTCTGCAAGCCCAGGGACGGACTGGCATTTCTCCAATCTAACGAAGTAAAAAAAAAAAAAAAAAACGAAAAGTTGTATGGGCACCATAAAGAGGAACTCTACCGAAAGTTAGTAGTAGGTGGGGATAAATAAATCAATTCATTGACAGTTGGAAACAGCTATTATTTTCCACAATGCAACAAGTTTCACAGTCAGGAAACTGTCAGAGCCATGGCTATGACATCACATTGTAGGAGGGGTTTCACCACAATATCCGCTACACAGATCTCCCTGATGATTCAAGAAAAGGTAAAGATTTCTAGTGGGAAAAGGGGAATCGGCTACTGATTGGGATGAGATCAATCCTGGGTTAAAGGGAACCTGAGACGCCGGAATCGTAAAAAAAAAAAAGATTTTATACATACCTGGGGCTTCTTCCAGCCCCATAAGCCTGCATCGCTCCCACGCCGCCATCCTCCGCTTCCTGGATCCGGGTCCCGTCACTTCCGGCGGACGCGGCCAAATGTCCGCATGAGCAGGAGCTCCCTCCATACCCTTACGCGTGCGGCTGCGCAGTATGCAGCTGCACGCATACGGGTATGCTGGGAGCCCCTGTGATGCGGACAATTGTCCGCGTGCTGCCGCCGACTGGCCGAAACTACGGGACCCGGTACCGCCGGATACAGGAAGCGGAGGACGGCAGCGTGGGAGCGATCCGTGCGTATGGGGCTGGAGGAAGCCCCAGGTATGTATAAAATCTTCTTTCTGGGGCCTCTGGCTCCCTTTAAAGATCCTCTTTAAAGGGGCACTATAGCGAACAATTGTAAAATTTAAAATATGTGCAAACATAAACAAATAAGAAGTATGTTTTTTCCAGAATAAAATGAGCCATAAATTACTCTTCTCCTATGTTGCTGTCACTTACAGTAGGCAGTAGAAATCTGACAGAAGCGACAGGTTTTGGACTAGTCCATCTCTTCATCGGTGGATTCTCACAGATTTATAGATTTTCAAATGCACTTAGTGAATGGCAATTGCTCTGTCCAACTGCCAAAAAACTGTGTAGGAATCGGAGAAGCTGGCCAGCATCATTGTTTAACCTCCTCAGCGGTAAGCCCGAGCTGAGCTCGCACTAAGCCGCTGCGGAGAATTTCTCAGCCCCTGGTGGGCCGATTTCCACGCGGTTTGCTTTGTTACACGCAGCTAGCACTTTGCTAGCTGTGTGTACAAGCCGATCACCACCGATTCGCGTTAGAGGCCCCCCCGAGACCCCTTGCGTAGCCTGGCCAATCACCGCCAGGCTGTGCCAAAGGGGTGGACCGGGACTCCCGCAGATGCCATGACGTCGATGACGTCATCCCGATCGTCGCCATGACGACGGGGGAAGCCAAACAGGAAATCCTGTTCTGAACGGGATTTCCTGTTTGCTCTGATAGCCGGAGGCGATCGGAAGGGGAGGGGGGATGCCGCTGCACAGTGGCTATCATGTAGCTAGCGCTAGGCTAGCTACATGGATTTAAAAAAAATGTTTAAAAAGTGCTGCGCCGCCATCCTGGCTGGCGGTTTTAATAGACCGCCAGGGAGGTTAAATCCTTTTTAGGGAATATCTTTATAAAGAATAAAAGCCTTGCTTAGAATCCCCTATGAAGAGATAGACTAGTCCAAAACCTGCCGCTTTTGTCAGATTTCTACTACCTACTGTAAGTGACAGCAACACAGGAGAAAAGTAATTTATGGCTCATTTTACTCTGGAAGAAACGTACTTCTTATTTGTCTATGTTTGCACATATTTTAAATTTTACAATTTTTTGCCATAGTGCCCCTTTAAGTTACTTCATTTTGGATGGAGACCAGGAGTATACAGCTATTTCTAAGTTCCTCTGAATAGGTTGACGTGTCCAGTTTGGTCGCTAAAGGACATGCAATGAGTTTTCCACAAACTGCTCCTGTGTTAATTTTGAGTTTCTGCTTAGGGTACGGTAGTTCTCCTGCTGGAAGCTGTCTCTTTCTGAGATCCAGACAAAGTCTCCCAGATCCAGTCACTGAAATGTAACCCCGCAACAAGATGCTGCCACCTCCATGCTTTACTTTTGGAATGGTATAGTGCACTTTTGGGAGGGTATTGTGGACTTAATCCTTTGTGTGAAAATTTGGGGCCACCATAATTTCAGTTATACAGACCCCCCCAACCTCCCCCCCCCCCCCCCCAAGATCTAATCAAGAAAAGTCAAGATTTTTCATGGGAAATGGGGTATAAGCTACTGAATGGGATGGAGCAGTGCTGGTCGTAATGGAAAAATCGACGCTTACGGATCATTACGCGTAATTTTACGATATTACGCATTATGCAATTACGGTTACGACATAGGAAACTATCTACGGTTCATCACTGTAATTCCGTGTTAACTTACGCAGTTACGCGTAAGGATACTGTAATGTAGGCGCTTACGCTATTAATGTTACGCGTAGTGCCGTAATACCCATTAATGCATACTTTTTGATGCATACGGACGATGTGTACGCAATAGCCGTCAATGTGACAGCTATTGCGTACACATCATTCGTATGCGTCAAAACGTACGCTTATATACTGAAGGGCGGGAGAAGATACTATTGGTTGCTTAGGATGTTGACTGATTGGCTACTCTTAGAAAAGGTGAGTTGTACGTTAGTAATTATGCGAAAAAGTTACGCGTAAGTCATCGTAAAATTACGCATACCTAGCAATTACGGTGAACGGCGTAATTACGATACCGCTTTACTGCTTACGCATAAATAATTACGCGTAAGACCATAAGTTACGCGTAGCGCTTACACGTAATTTTGCATTGAATTACGATGCGTAATTACGCTCATGCGTAATTTCGGCCCAGCACTGTGATGGAGTTCAATCCTTGGTTAAAGCTCAATGGCAAGTTTCAATAAAAAGTTTTAATTACAGTATTCATTCAATAACAAAGTTGCTAGGGTACCATTGATAACTCTTAGCAGTTGTTTAGCAAAGCTGGAATTCCACTATTAATAAAACTGTAGCGGAAAATCATTACCTAAAACCGAGAATTCCATTTCCTCACATACAAGTACTACTGGCCATTCATTGTGCAGCAAAGGATTCTGGGACGGAAATATACAAAGTAAGTCAGGCAGTGGCTGAGTCTTCCAATTTAGACTTACAAATCAGCACATTTTTTAGGGGAGTTTAGCAGGTAGGAATTTTCGTTTTATGAATTGTCAATCGAGGCCTCTGTATTGTAGGCCGCATAGGGTGGTCTCAAAGTTTAGGAACGCAATTAAGAATGTGTTCACTGCCGAAACAGACAGCAAATATTTCTTTCCACACTTAATATTCCGAGTTCACGTTACGATTTGGGAAGCGTCCCTGCTGCTTAGTATTAAGATTGGAAGGGGAAACATGTCTTCTACAGCTAATACAAACCAGACTGTGATAATGCGTGCATCTGTATCTATATTTAAATGGATTTAAGAGCCAGTTGGGCCTTTCAATGAGCCCCGGCTTTTGTAAAGTAGCTGCCAAAAAGGGCAGCGGCGCGGCCGCGTCACAGCCTTGGAATGATGGACACCTGTCAAGGCAGACGGTCATGAAAGACGGAATCCTGGGAGAATGTGGAACATGGTGGGCACAGCTGTCCGCAGTGAGATCCGATAGGCATATCACATCTTGGCATGGGAATCTGGCTTGTGTGTTGCTGGATTTAATGGCAACATGACCCCTTCAAACTCACTGATAAAGACATTGTTCAGTGTAATTCATTCAGTGCTGTGCCGAGCCTGTCATTCAGATTCAGCATAACACCCTCGCATTGTCTCCTGCTGTATGGTAGTTTTCAAATGGTTAAACGCAGTTCTCATATACAAAAATAAAAAAATGCCAAAAAATAACTAAGACTTGAAAAATATGTGTAACCTTTTTTTTTTTCTACAATAGGTCCTTATATGTCCCCTTTTTTAATTTTTTCTTTCTTTTTACATGGTCTGGGTGTCTTTGCCTAACTGCAGGAATCAGGTGCCAGCGGGATTGTGGGAAGTTTGTTTTATTTCAGCTGCAGCAAAAAACTTATTTTGAGTGCTTGAGGGGGGCCGAATGCTGTCTGACATTATCGGTGGCCATATATAAGGTGAGCTGGCGGCCAATCAACCATCCGATTCGATTATCTCTAATCAGATGAAAATTGGTGCAAAGAGCATGCCCGATTAACAATGCAACCAATTTTGGGCCGACATGCTCGATTGGATGTATTAACCCGACATGCTTCATGGATCGGCATATGCATGGGCACCTTGCAGCATGTCCGGCTACCACATCACCAGGGGTAGCAGCAACCAAAGAGCCAGGGGCGCAGATGCGCTTTACAAGGTCGATTCCCAGAGATTTCAGGCTGAAACCTATCAGGAATCGGCCTGACTGGTATATTGCTAGGCAACAGATTTCTCTCCAATCAGATTCGATCAGAGAGAGATCTGTCTTGCGGTCGATCTGCCTATACATTGCTGATGTATGGGCACCAAAATCGCTAGCTCCGTAGCTACAGAACTTGTGCACACCAGATTCCAAAGGATAAATCTAATGGAACCAATTACATTTCAGGATTCCCTTCTTGATTTCAACCTGGAAACACTGACAGCTGTATTGGGTCGTTGTTGTTCCACCAGCATCCTTATAACTGCAGTTCTGATAACCGGTCCAAACGTTCTTGCAAAAGTCTAATCATAACAGGTTCTCTTTAAGAAATGGCATGACATCCATCTAAACAAGGGGTTATATTTCCCCACTTTAAAATAAACCCGAATGTAGAATGCAAATAAAAGTGTAATGAGAACATTCTATTGCTCCGTGTAGATTAGAGGGGAACCCTGGACCGGCCTATAAATAGTCCAGAAGTCAGACGTCTGCCTGGGATGCGATCTGCACATAGTGGAAAGTCAGCAGGCCGGTCTGTCGAGTGCACTAATCCTCTGTGAGCACCTCTCTGCACGGAGCCATCTCCTGCCAGATGTGAGAGTGAGGAAATTAAAACACTGGCTTCTCGACACATACTTCGCTACTTCTCGGCCATTAAGAGCTCCCACACAGCCAGACCACCCGGGATCTGTGACATGGTGCTCCGTGCTGCCAGGCGTTGGAAGGCGGGCGCTAGGACTGAGCTTCTTAAACTGGATGTGATCCATGGCTATTGCACGGCATTAGTCTCTGTTCCTTATGTAGGATAGGGACGCCGGCTGCCTGAGTCAGCAGCCTTTCTGGCCATACGCATAGAAGAAAAATGGTGCAAATTGTGCTAAAAAATTACTTGGACCTATAGGCCTCTTTCCCACTGGTGTGTTGTGTTATCCTGTTCTTACCGCAGGGTAACCCTACACCAATTAAAGTCTTCAACAATAATTTTGATAACTAAATTCAGCAATACAGAGGAGTCATTGCTTAAAGAGAATCTGTACTGTCCGATTTGTACAATAAAAAAACATACTAATCGAGTCACTGTGATCTCCTGGACCCCTCTTTGCTGTTTCCCCCACTCCCCGCAGCAATCCTGGCTTTTAATCGCCAGTTTTAGGCAGTGTTTACAAACAAAAAACATGGCCGCTAACCAGGAAGTGATGTTTGTGTGCGTGTGTGTGTGTGTGTGTATATGTATATATGTATATATATATATATATATATATATATATATATATATATGTATACATTCATGTTACAGTATACTACAAGTTTTTATTACATAGTGAACTCCAGTCAGGGATTCTCAGCATGGGCAGCTCCCTTCCCCCTCAGACAAGCTGAAATTGAGAGCTGAGACCTGTCTGTGACTAATAAACAGAGCACACACACAGAGCCTGCAGGGGGCGGGCATAACTTCTCCCTATCACAGCAGAGGCAGTGCATTCCTCTCTGGCTCGACAAAGCTTGACAAAGAAAAGAAGATATATTAGAGGCAGTGCAACTAGAAAAGGCTGCAGTAAGCCAGACCACATTAGAACAGGTATAGGAACTTATAGGATTAAAGAATTAAGGCTGAAAATTTTGTTACAGAGTCTCTTTAAAAGTTACGTATACATATGAAATCTATTACAAATGGTAACAAATATCAGCTGAATTGGAAAGAAGGAAAAAGAAGAGGAAAAAAAAAAAAAGAAATCATAATCAAACAAACATCTCCCAGCATTAGGGGAAAGAATAGTAAATATTGCACAAGTCTCAATTTGAGCGAGATCCCTCTCCGTAGACGAATGGTCATAATACAATTACATGTATGCATATATTTGCCGCTCCTCCAGGTCCCCAAGCTGCACCCTTTCACGGAGGCAAACCCATTTAAGCAGTCAATCTATTCACCCGTCTATCCCCTCTTTCAAAGCTCTAATTGAGCTGTAAAATAAAATAATTATTGGGATCTCCTATTCTCGGTGAGAGGCTGACCACATGACCCATGGGTTCCAAATTTCCGAAAATGTATCTGTTTTTTTTCTCGTAGAGATGAAAGAATTTCCTCATCCACATACACAGTATGTAATCTAGAGACAATAGCCAATCTAGAGACAATAGCCGATCTAGAGTCAATAGCCGGTCTAGGTGGTGGGAGAGACTTCCAAGTGCCCGCCATCAAAGCCTTGCTAATCGGGTTAAAGAGACTCTGTAACAAATATTGCATCCTGTTTTTTATCATCCTACAACTTCCAAAAGCTATTCTAATGTGTTCTGGCTTACTGCAGCACTTTGTACTATCACAGTCTCTGTAATAAATCAATGTATCTTTCCCCTGTCAGACTTGTCGGCCTGTGTCTGGAAGGCTGCCAAGTTCTTCAGTGTTGTGGTTCTGCTATGAACTTCCCCCTTCCAGGCCCCTCTCTGCACACTGCCTGTGTGTTATTTAGATTAGAGCAGCTTCTCTCTTCTCTCTTATCTCTTACAAGCTGGATAAATCGTCCTCTGAGCTGGCTGGGCTTTCACATAGTGAGGAATTACAGACAAGGGCAAAGCTGTTTGCAGGAGAAAAACAAGCAGCCTGAAACTTCAGTGCATGAGAACTGCAGGGGGAAAGAAACACACAAATGATCTCTTGAGATTCAAAAGGAAGGCTGTATACAGCCTGCTTGTGTATGGATGTATTTTCTATGTGTGGACATACTGTACATCAACCTACTTCCTGTTTTGGTGGCCATCTTGTTTGTTTATAAACAAACTTTTTAAAACTGTTTTTAACCACTTTTAATGCGGCGGGGAGCGGTGAAATTGTGACAGAGGGTAATAGGAGATGTCCCCTAACGCACTGGTATGTTTACTTTTGTGCGATTTTAACAATACAGATTCTCTTTAACATGTCCTAGCAATTTGTTTTGGTATCTGGTTAGGGAGAGCACCGGTTTATGAAATAGTGCAACCCAAGGGTCTGGGTCTAGGCTCACATCGAGGATATCTGAGGCCAATTTAAAGCTACACCAATGAAAGTCTATGGGGCTTTTCATACCTGTGTGATGTGATGCAGCGGAAGTGGCATTTTTGCAGCACAGCTGATGCTAGCTCAACAGCATGTTGGTGGGTAACTTGCGCGGCGATGTGAGGCGGACGTAGACTGTACGTCTATAGCGACTCCATTTTTAAAAACATTTTCTGCATTGCGGTGCGCATGCACGGAAGTGTATGTTGCACACTTCCGGGCATTTGGAATTCTGCCCACAGGAAGTGAGCACTAGAGATCAGCTGATCGCACTGCACCGCTACTGCAGGTTGGCAGAGTGAAGCCAGCCATAAAGTGGAGCTTTACTGAAACATAATGTGGGGAAAAAAATCAATAAATCAAGACTTTGTAAAATGGGAAGTTAAAAAAACATAGATCACAAAAAGATACTTGTCATGTATTTTGTTTTATGTGGTTTTATGTGGTGAAATCCTCTGTGAGCCTGCAGGTCAGCATCTCTACTTCTGACAGGCATGAAGAAAAATGGATCGCACCAACTGCTCTTATCTATAAACACACCCACTAACAATGTGATAAGCTAAAAGGTTGTGTTTTTTGGTAACATTATCTAAGCCACAAGCATCATGCCATATATTTTATGTAACAACATACAAAGTTACAAACAACAGTCAAAGATTCCCCCTGATCCCCTAGACTAGCTTCTCCAGTATGGAGCTAGCACCCAGAAGAGAGTTGGCTGATGTGCCCTAGACTTCCAGTATCTCCTCACTCCAATACTTCAGTTACCAGTCCACAGTGGAGTCGGCACCATCCAGTTGTATTAAAGCTCTATTATTAAAGCAGCATGATGAGCAATCTGTAACAGCGACAGCCAGGGCCGGATTTGTACCTTTTACCGCCCAAGGCCCACTGTCACCAGCCTCCCCCCCCCCCCACACACACACAACATCTCAGCAGCCCCAAACTTAACCTTTCCGCCAAGGAAAAGGTCTTAACATGAACCTGACACAAAATACAAAAAATACCTTAACAGATCCTCTCGGCGCCCACTGTTCCTGCCCTGGTATCCTCTGAACATATTCAGACCCCTCACTGCTGCCTGGGACCCTCATCTACCCTGTGGCTGCAACACTCCCATCTGTGTGCAACCATACTGGATCTGCACAAGCATGGTCCACACATGCCCAGTAGCTCAAAGCCTTTCGCGCATGTCTGTTTCCTCTGTGCTCAGGTGAGGCCTGGGGCACACTGAGCGGATTTAGATGCGATCCGCCGGCCGCATCCGCTTGCAAATCCGCTTGGCTAATGTATTTCAATGGGCTAGTGCACACCGGCGGTTTGAGGTTTTTAGCAAACCGCAAACGTGCCTCCTGCTGCACATTTGCTAAAAACCTCAAACCACCGGTGTGCACCACACATTGAAATACAATAGCCAAGCGTTTTCACTGCCTGATGCGGCCGGCGGATCGCATACAAAATCCGCTCGGTGTGCACCCGCCCAAATATCGGCTCTCTGCTCCCAAAACCGCAAGCGTTTTGCAGATCTGCTAGCGGTTTTGGTGTGCACTGGGCCTGACTTTGCGCTAATGGAAAAGTGAGGACCATATTCATGCGTGCCCTGTACAGTTGCACTTGCAGCCATGAAAAAAATAGGGTCCTGGGCAGCAATGAGGGGGCTGAATATGTTCATGAACCCCAGTATAGGTAGCCAGATTCTGTCCACCCCCTTAGTATAGGTAAACTGGTGTGTGTCCCTTTTTTTAGTATAGGTAGCCAGATGCTTCCCCCTCCCCCCACAGAATAGGTAGCCAGATGCCATGGTCCCATCCCCTTTTAGAATAGGTAGTCAGATTCTCTCCCCCCCCCCCCCCCTGTATAGCTAGCCAGCAGGCATGTCCCCCTCCCCCCCCCCCCCCTTAGTATAGGTAGTCAGATTCTCTCCCCTCCCCCAGTATAGCTAACCAGCAGGCATGTCGTCCCCCCCCCCCCCCCCCCCCAGTATAGCTAGCCAGCAGGCATGTCCCGTTAGTATAGGTAGTCAGATTATCTCCCCCTCCCCCCCCCCCCCCCCCCAAGGTATATTTCCCTGGAGAGCGGCTGTCCGATGTTGTCCCCTGTCAACTGCCACCCCACCAGAAAACCAGTGTGGATGTCTTCTCACCCCTTCCTCCCCCCAAACCCCGAGAGAGAGCGAGAGCAGAGTACCTCTCCAGCCTCCTAGCGCAGCCGCCGAAGTTTCCGCTGTCAGCCGCCGTGCTTCTCTCCCTCTCCTGCTGGCGACTCCGGTCATGTGACTCACCAGTAACTTGCCAGCGAGCCACACATGTGAGAGACTCCAGCAGGAGAGGGAGAGATGCAAGGCAGCGGCTGACAGAGGAAACTTTGGCGGCAGCGCTGGAAGTCTGGAGAGGTACGTACGTTACTCTGCTGCTCCCGCTCTCTCTAGGGATTTGGGGGGAAAGAAGACTTCCGCACAGGCTCCTGCTGGGGGCGGGGGGATTGTCGAAAGTTGGCAGCATCTGGCGGCAGCCGATCTCCCAAAGGATGGGGGGAAGGGGGTCTGGAGTGCGAAGCGCGGCTCAGCTGCGTGACCCTACTGCACGCACCTCAGGAAGCTTCTCCCACACGCATCCTGGAAGAGAGGCTGTCTCCAAGCCATTGTAAAGGGGCTGGCGGGGGCGGCTGCTGATTTGCGGAGCGTTCTTCTGGTGACAAGTGCAGTCGGCCTGTCACCACCTGCCGCCCTTTAGATTCTCCTGGATTCTGGCGCCCTAGGAACAGGCCTTGGGGGGCCTTTCCCTAAATCCGGCCCTGGCGACAGCCCTGCTGTTTCGGTCTATCCGACCTTTCTCAAGCCGTTTGTAACGATTGGTGTCAGCACACAGAGAGAATCTGATTATTGATGATCTGCAGAATCATCAATAATACAGATGTATACCTGATTATGGATGATCTGCAGAATCACCAATAATACAAGTATGACTAACCTCTGGACACCTAATAAAGAGTAAGTGTTTGGTGTAACTGTAGGCTATCTCCCGTGAGGCGGGAGGCACAGGCAGCTCGGCCAGGAACCACCTGAGGGGCAGGTGGCCCTGGGAAGTGCAGGGACTATCTCCTTGAGAGAGGGAATAGTGAGAACCTGGCAACCAGGGATATCTGGAAATCAGATAATAGACTGTACTGCAGCCAGGGGACTCCAGGGGAAGAGGCCACCGGCTGCTAACAGGCCGGACTCCCTGAGGAGCAGGAGTCCTGGTTGTAACTGACACTTGGTGGACTTGTGTCACTGCTAGTACAGATAGACTGAGCACTCAAGGGGTGAGTGACAGCCTGGAAGGTTTGGCAGGCCAGGTCAGCAACACACGAGTAGATAAGGTACAGAGACAGAAGGCTGATTCGGTAACCAGGTACAGGCAGGGTCTGGCAACAGAAAGGCAGATATGCAGGGGTACCGAATCAGAAAGCAATAGAGAGGTCGACAGAGCAAATAGTCATAACAGAAATAGAGCAGAGTCCTAGTCTGGGGTGTGAGGTCCTTTGTCTCAACACCCCGAAACTGGTCTAAAGTATAACACAAACGTAATCTGGCTAAGTGTGAATTCCCAGGTCCTCCTGGTTCTAACACACTGTGGGATCTGACTGAGGTCTGAGTGCTCACACATAAGTATTCGCAACGGCAGACAACCCGAGACTGACCGGCAAGATCTATATATAGTGCAGCACTCCCCAGCGCCACTCACCCAATCACCCACTGCGCTGAAATTGGCTGATCGTCTTGATCAGCTGATCCCTCTCCTACTGGCATAAAGGTCCGGCCTCCCAGGGCGTAGCTCTCCATCGGTGTGCACTAGAAGGCTCAGACAAACCAGACGCATGCTGCTGTGCGGAAACCGCCGGTCTGAACGCGGAGACAGCCGCCCCGCTGCCAGACCGCGTGGCGGCATCTCCGCAATCCATTACACCGTTCAGCATCACATCTACTGACATTTAAAATCTTTCCTCCTTATATACTCCATCCACCTCTAAAACACCAATCAAATCAAAGATTCTACAGCCAATCAGGACTTCCAAAAGTGTCCCACGGACCTGATGGGGAACTGCAGCACCTTATATAGATTAGCCTAGATTAGCTTCACCGTAATAAGTACTATGAACTTGTTTTAATAAAATGACTTAAGACAAGTTTACTTCTATTTTCTCCTGGGATTTCTTATCAGTCATGGCGTTCAATCCATGAATTTCTCTTTGAAAACCTACATTTTAATACCCAACTGAGAAGTTGCAAACATGTATGCAGGTTTGTCTATCATGCATGAAGAGTACATACAAATTATACAAATGATGGATTATGGCACTTGTTATACTCGCCTACCTCCAGCTTTGGTCCCATGGGCTATCCCAGGGCATTTTCTAGGAGAGCAAGGAAGCAGTCTCTCCACCATTGCCACGGCATGATTCGTTATGGGCATGGCGTGTGTGCCGCAAAGGCAAGGATTTTTTTAAACCCTGGCCCAATAGCGCACAGCGCTGTTTGATCTGAGCAGCTGCAGTGTGCGTCAGTCCTGCCAGTCACCCCTGTGTGCCAGTCCCATTAGTAACTCCTTCAGGCAAGTCCTATCAGTTTGTCCTACTCGTCCTGCCCTCTCCACACTGCAGGATTCGCCTTCCTGTTCACCAGTGAGGCAATCCCTGGTGGCTACTAGGCAGAAAAAGTAGTCCTCTGCCTGCTAAGAGTGATATCCCATCATCCTGGAGCTGTTCTGGTGAAGACCTGTAGCACTTACACTCCATACTCTGGAAATGTCCCCACCTACTAACACTGCAGGTATCAGCAGGTCCCTAACAGATATCCATGCCTCTTGACAGATTATATAAATCTGTTTGCTCATGTCTCTAAATTTGAGATTGGCTGAAAAAAGTTTGAATCTGCCACATTTTCCAGTTGAGCAGTTAGGTGGCCAATCCCTTCATCTGTACCTTTGGCCACATCTTCTATGAGCAAAGAGTTAAGATTAAAACTTGCAGCACCTTTTGGAAGAACATAACACAGAGACAGAGCTCATATAATTGCAAGAACCCCCACCTTCATTCACCAGCAGGAATCATTCTTCCATTTCCATGGTTACCATCAAAAGACTTTGGTTTCCTAACTAGGCTTGGTTGGGTTACCATGGACACCATACTAGGCCTCGCATTTCAGCCTTATCAGATTAGATCCTTCATCATTTTACATAAGATGATCAAAGTGCCGTCCGGTATAGCACTGATCAGTTTTTTTTTTCCTTTTCATTTCTTACGAGAGTTTTTCAGAATTTGCAATCTCTTTTCATGCATTTGAGGTATCCTAGATGATGCATTTCACAAACTTCTTTAGCTTTCACGTTTGATATTTAAGTACAGTAGTGTGGCTGTAGACTTTCTTTAATGATTTTTCCTTTTGTAAAAGTTTGTAAAAAGTACTCTGATCACAAGCTTGTTAGTCAAAAACTAAGAACAAAAAATATTCACATTTGCTATATCCTAGAGACTTGAACTGACACACTGGACTCAAATTATTGTAAAACTATCATATCTATAGAAGGCAGAATGGAGACTGGCCTCTATTGTCCAGGTTTCAGCATTTTACAGTATAACTTTTAAGGTGAGCTTAGATATACAGGTATAGCTATAATTCTAGTCCAAGGCGTAATGGATTATTATTATTATTATTATTTTATATAGAACAGGGGTCTCAAACTTGCGGCCTGCGGGCCATTTGCGATACAATATTTTGTGGCCCGCGCCGGCAAAAGCTTCCTTATAGTTCGCTTCAGTGCTCCCAACTCCCAAGTAATCCGCTGCATCCCCGTCGCTAAACGAGGGCTGCAGAGCCCCCAAATCGCCCGGGGGGCAATCCGCCGGCATTTCCTGGAAGGGGCAGAGCTTTCAGCTTCAGCTCTGCCCCTCCTGACGTCAATCGCGGCACGGATCGCCGACTTGCCCCGCCCCTATCACTCTTCCTTCACAGAGAGGGGTGGGGAGAGGCGGCGATGCACCGCAATTTTGACGTCAGGAGGGGCAGAGCTGAAGCTGAAAGCTCTGCCCCTTCAAGGAAATGCCGGCGGATTGCCCCCCGGGTGATTTGGGGGTTCTGCAGCCCTCATTTTGCGGCGGGGACACGGTGGATTACTCGTAATGGGAGCACTGAAGCGAACTATAAGGTAAAATAGGCAAAATAGTTCGCTTTTTAGTGTGAATTTGATTTTGAAATAAAATTGACTTTTTTTGGAAAATCCCTTGCCTCATGCTGACTTTGCCTCCTGCCGCCCCCAGGCAAATTGAGTTTGAGACCCCTGATATAGAACAATCATCTCCCATGGTGGTGTAAAGACATGGATATGTTATAGCCAGAACTTGGATTCTGGCCAATACACTGAGTTGCCTGCTTATGTAGTCAAGCGAAGGAAAAAGGACTCCTTTGGCATCAGCAACCAGCATATTGATTGTGGTGCGACCAGCAACCAGTGTTTTGATTGTGGGGTGATCGAACCTTGCCCTAGCATGGTTCTCCTCCTACCTCTCAAATCGCTCCCTCAAGACCTCCTTCAATGGTTCCTCCTCAACCTCCATCCCACTTTCAGTTGGGGTCCCCCAAGGCTCTGTTCTTGGTCCCCTGCTGTTCTCCATTTACACCACCTTCATCGGAAATCTCATCTCCTCTCTGGATTTCAACTATCACCTATATGCAGATGACACCCAGATTTACCTTCATACCACTGACCTCTCCACCACCACCATGGAGAAGGTATCCTCTGGCCTCTCGGCTATTTCATCCTGGATGTCTGCCAGGTTCCTAAAATTAAACCGGGATAAGACTGAACTCCTAATCTTCCCACCCCGTGCTGCCTCACCCCCCACTGACCTCTACGTCACTGTCAATGGCACAATCATTCACCCAACCACACAAGCCTGCTGCCTGGGTGTCACCCTGGACTCTGCCCTCTCCTTCACCTCCCACATCCAAACCGTAGCTAGGGCCTGCTATTTCCACCTACGCAACATCTCCAAGATCTGGCCTTTCCTGACCCCAGACACTGCCAAACTCCTTGTCCATGCCCTCATCATCTCCCGCCTGGACTACTGCAACTCACTCCTGTCCGGCCTCCCTCAAAACCGCATAGCCCCCCTACAATCCATCATGAACGCAGCAGCCAGACTCATCTACTCCTCCCACCGCTCTGTCTCCACGACTCCCCTACGCAAATCCCTTCATTGGCTTCCAATTCACTTCAGAATTAGCTTCAAGGTCCTATGTTTGGCCTACAAATCCTTACACAAGTCCTGCCCAAGCTACATCTCTGACCTGGTCAGCAGATATACACCTGGCCGCCCACTTCGCTCCTCTTAACCACCCCACGCATCTCGCACTCCCATGCACGACAGCAGGACTTCACTAGAGCTGCCCCCATCCTGTGGAACTCTCTCCCACTGCCCATCAGGCTAGCTCCCACCTTCAACACCTTCAAAAAAGCACTCAAAACTCACTTCTTCAAGCAGGCCTACATCAAATCAACACTGCCCTAATCCTTTCTGCCAATAACTTCTTGCTGCACCCTCTCCTTTTGTGTCACCAACCCCTCCCTCTAGATTGTAAGCCTTTGGCAGGGCCCTCTCCCCTTGTGTATCATACATGACTGTGTGCACTTTACCCAGAATTTGGAACTTGTTACCACTACCACTCCAGTTTATGATCTGGCAATGTACTACTGTCTGCATTGTGTTGTGTATCTTTTTGCTATTACCTGTATTGTATCTATTCTCTATTACCTGTATTGTTCTGTCACCCCTGTAATCATTGTCTGTAACCCTATTTATTGTACAGCGCTGCGTAATATGTTGGCGCCAGGGCCGTATCTATTAAGAGGCACCCGTGGGCCGGTGCCATGGGCGGGTCCTCGGGGGGGGCGGCCACCTATAGTTCAATATTATTTTTTTTTTTTTTTATTTTTTTTTTTATTCATAAACTTAAATTTTGTTTTTATTTTTTTTTGTTGGGCGGGGGGGGGGGGGGGGGGGGGGGGGGGTGCGGGGGGGAGCGGCGGAGAGCGCACCTACAGATGACGAGGGGAGCTCTCACCCCCGCCCTCCAGCACAGTGGCAGCGGCCGGCCGGGAGTCAGGACATGATCCTGGTCTCTGCATGCCGCCTCCTGGTCTAGTGACGTCACTAGACCAGTAGGCAGCATGCAGAGTTCAGGATCATGTCTGCCACTCTGCTGGAGGGCGGGAGCGAGTCGGGAGAAGCGTGAAGGACGCGCTGGCAACTGCAGCCCAGCTTCCCAGCCAGGAGCCAGCTCGCCCAGCCAGGTAGGTACCCAGCCAGCACACTGCCCAGCCAGGTACCCAGCCAGCCCACTGCCCAGCCAGGTACCCAGCCAGCCCGCATGCCCAGCCAGGTACCCAGCCAGCCCGCATGCCCAGCCAGGTACCCAGCCAGCCCGCATGCCCAGCCAGATACCCAGCCAGCCCGCATGCCCAGCCAGGTACCCAGCCAGCCCACTGCCCAGCCAGGTACCCAGCCAGCCCGCATACCCAGCCAGGTACCCAGCCAGGTACCCAGCCAGCCCGCTGCCCAGCCAGGTACCCAGCCAGCCCGCATGCCCAGCCAGGTACCCAGCCAGCCCGCATGCCCAGCCAGGTACCCAGCCAGCCCGCATGCCCAGCCAGATACCCAGCCAGCCCGCATGCCCAGCCAGGTACCCAGCCAGCCCACTGCCCAGCCAGGTACCCAGCCAGCCCGCATACCCA
Organism: Hyperolius riggenbachi; assembly: GCF_040937935.1. Taxonomy (NCBI): domain Eukaryota; kingdom Metazoa; phylum Chordata; class Amphibia; order Anura; family Hyperoliidae; genus Hyperolius; species Hyperolius riggenbachi. The sequence goes on along the minus strand of NC_090657.1, from coordinate 11,083,391 downwards.
GCCAGGTACCCAGCCAGGTACCCAGCCAGCCCGCTGCCCAGCCAGGTACCCAGCAAGCTCGCATGCCCAGCCAGGTACCCAGCCAGCCCACTGCCCAGCCAGGTACCCAGCCAGCCCGCATGCCCAGCCAGGTACCCAGCCAGCCCGCATGCCCAGCCAGGTACCCAGCCAGCCCGCATGCCCAGCCAGGTACCCAGCCAGCCCACTGCCCAGCCAGGTACCCAGTCAGCCCGCATGCCCAGCCAGGTACCCAGCCAGCCCGCATGCCCAGCCAGGTACCCAGCCAGCCCGCATGCCCAGCCAGGTACCCAGCCAGCCCGCTGCCCAGCCAGGTACCCAGCCAGCCCGCATGCCCAGCCAGGTACCCAGCCAGCCCGCATGCCCAGCCAGGTACCCAGCCAGCCCACTGCCCAGCCAGGTACCCAGCCAGCCCACTGCCCAGCCAGGTACCCAGCCAGCCCACTGCCCAGCCAGGTACCCAGCCAGCCCACTGCCCAGCCAGGTACCCAGCCAGCCCGCATGCCCAGCCAGGTACCCAGCCAGCCCGCATGCCCAGCCAGGTACCCAGCCAGCCCGCATGCCCAGCCAGGTACCCAGCCAGCCCGCATGCCCAGCCAGGTACCCAGCCAGCCCGCTGCCCAGCCAGGTACCCAGCCAGCCCGCTGCCCAGCCAGGTACCCAGCCAGCCCGCTGCCCAGCCAGGTACCCAGCCAGCTCGCATGCCCAGCCAGGTACCCAGCCAGCCCGCTGCCCAGCCAGCCCGCATGCCCAGCCAGGTACCCAGCCAGCCCGCATGCCCAGCCAGGTACCCAGCCAGCCCGCATGCCCAGCCAGGTACCCAGCCAGCCCGCATGCCCAGCCAGGTACCCAGCCAGCCCGCATGCCCAGCCAGGTACCCAGCCAGCCCGCATGCCCAGCCAGGTACCCAGCCAGCCCGCTGCCCAGCCAGGTACCCAGCCAGCCCGCATGCCCAGCCAGGTACCCAGCCAGCCCGCATGCCCAGCCAGGTACCCAGCCAGCCCGCATGCCCAGCCAGGTACCCAGCCAGCCCGCATGCCCAGCCAGGTACCCAGCCAGCCCGCATGCCCAGCCAGGTACCCAGCCAGCCCGCATGCCCAGCCAGGTACCCAGCCAGCCCGCATGCCCAGCCAGGTACCCAGCCAGCCCGCTGCCCAGCCAGGTACCCAGCCAGCCCGCATGCCCAGCCAGGTACCCAGCCAGCCCGCATGCCCAGCCAGGTACCCAGCCAGCCCGCATGCCCAGCCAGGTACCCAGCCAGCCCGCATGCCCAGCCAGGTACCCAGCCAGCCCACTGCCCAGCCAGGTACCCAGCCAGCCCGCATGCCCAGCCAGGTACCCAGCCAGCCCGCATGCCCAGCCAGGTACCCAGCCAGCCAACTGCCCGCTTTCCCAGCCAGCCCACTGCCCGCTTTCCCAGCCAGCCCACTGCCCGCTTTCCCAACCAGCCCACTGCCCGCTTTCCCAGCCAGCCCACTGCCCGCTTTCCCAGCCAGCCCACTGCCCGCTTTCCCAGCCAGCCCACTGCCCGCTTTCCCAGCCAGCCCACTGCCCGCTCGCCCAGCCAGGTACCAAGCCAGTCCACTGCCCACTTTCCCAGCCAGGTACCCAGCCAACCCACTGCCCGCTCGCCCAGCCACCCAGCCTGCCCACTCGCCCAGCCTGGTACCCAGCCCACTGCCCGCTCGCTTAGCCAGGCAGTGGCTGGATAGTGTAATGGTTAAGGGCTCTGCCTCTGACACAGGAGACCTGGGTTCAAATCTCGGCTCTGCCTGTTCAGTAAGCCAGCACCTATTCAGTAAGGAGTTTCTTGGGCAAGTCTCCTTAACATTGCTACTGCCTACTGAGTGCGCACTAGTGGCTGCCTCGCAAGTGCTTTGAGTCCGACAGGAGAAAGGCGCTATACAAATACTTGAATTAATTACTCAGCCTGCCCACTGCTTGCTCACCCAGCTACCCAGCCAGCCCACTACCCGCTCAGCCAGGCCACTGGTGTTATGCTGCCCACTGTGTGATTTACTGCTGAAATGCTGCCCACGTTGTGATTATTTTCTGGTGAAATGTTGCCCACATTGCAATTATTCTCTGCTGAAATGTTGCCCACATTGCAATTATTCTTTGCTGAAATGTTGCCCACATTGCAATTATTATCTGCTGAAATGTTGCCCACATTGCGATTATTCTTTGCTGAAATGTTGCCCACATTGTGATTATTTTCTGGTGAAATGTTGCCCACATTGCGATTATTTTCTGGTGAAATGTTGCCCACATTGCGATTATTTTCTGGTGAAATGTTGCCCACATTGCGATTATTTTCTGGTGAAATGTTGCCCACATTGCGATTTTTTTCTGGTGAAATGTTGCCCACATTGCGATTATTTTCTGGTGAAATGTTGCCCACATTGCGATTATTCTTTGCTTAAATGTTGCACTCATTGCGATTATTTTCTGGTGAAATGTTGCCCACATTGTGATTATTTTCTGGTGAAATGTTGTCCACATTGCAATTATTCTCTGCTAAAATGCTGCACACATTGCGATTATTTTATGGTGAAACACTGCCACATTATGATTATTTGGCACCTATGGGGGGGGGCCCATCCAAATTCTCACAAGGGGGCCCAGTGATTTCTAGTTACGCCCCTGACTACTACCTAAACTGGGGATACCTATAGACCTGGATATCTATACTGGGGACACCTATAGTATGTCTACATTTGGACACCTATAGACCTGGCTACTGTACTTATACTAATTATTTATATAGCGCCAACATATTACGCAGCGCTGTACAGAGTATGTATTGTTTTGTCACATAACTGTCCCACAGAGGGGCTCACAATCTAATCCCTACCATAGTCATATGTCTATGTATGTATCGTAGTCTAGGGCCAATTTTTAGGGGAAGCCAATTAACATTATACTTATCCGTATCGTATGGTGTTGGGATGTGGGAGGAAACCAGAGTGTCTTAAGGAAACCCACACAGACAAAGGGAGAACATACAAACTCCTTGCAGATGTTGACCTGGCTAGGATTCGAACCAGGAACCCAGCGCTGCAAGGCGAGAGTGCTAACCACTACGCCACCATGCTGCCATACCACTGTACTATATTGTACTTACATCTTCACCAGTACTTCACGGAGTACGTAGTCATGTCACTGACTATCCTCTGAGGAGCTTACAATCTAATTCTCCCATAGTCTAATGTCCTACCATATTATTATGTATTTATATAGCACTGGCATCTTCTGCAGCACTTTGCAGAGAACAGTCATGTTACTGACTTTTCTCAGGGGAGCTCACACTCTAATACCTACCACTATTTTGTGCGAGAGAACACTGGCTAATGTGTGGGTTTTTTTTTTTTGGGGGGGGGGGGGGACATTTCCTACTTGCTTTTTTAAGGTCACTTTACTCATACCCGGGGAGAAACCATGGCCCCACTGACTTTGGGCTGCACTCTTACTAGGATATTTTAATTGGCCACACCCACTGTGTTATGGACACGCCCACTGCATTCTGTGGCCACGCCCATTTTTCGCCGTTCTCCTAGGGGGCGCCGTAGGTTTGGTGTGCCTAGGGGAGCCCAAACCCTAAATACAGCCCTGGTTGGCGCTATATAAATCTAATAAATAATAATAATAATAATAATTGCATCGCTATGTAGCACTAAAAACAGGCTTTGTAAATTCCTGCAGTAATGCGCTTAATGTATGTAATGTATTTAATTCTTGACATCAATTCATATCTTAAGTAATGCTCTCTAGCGCTCACTTACTGCGGCAAGTGGCATTGCAAGCAAGTGTATTGACAAAACTTGCTACGGCGCATGCGCAACGCTACCAAGAAAAACATTACAAATTAAAAACAGCGCCATTGACTGACAAGACTTCTGTCCTTAGGCTAGCGGAGACACGGAGCAGAGGTGCAGAGTGGAGATCGGAAGGGAACAGTGGTGACCTATGTACTATACCAGCTCGCTGCTGTGCCAGTTCACCTCCGCTCCTCCGTGTCTCCTTCCCCTCGGCACCTGACTTTGACTATATCTTGGTTGTTTCTCCTCGCCTGGTATTGAGTTGGCATCTTCCAACGGGGGTAGAGAGAAGCGGAGAGGGACAGAAGCAAGTCAGGTGCGGGGGGAGGAAGGCGTGGAGGCAAGGTGAACTGGCACAGCAGCAGGCTGGTATGGTACATAGGTTGCAGCTGTTCCCTTCTGTCTCCACTCTGTACCTCCTCCCTCCTGTCTCTCCTGGCCTGGCTCATGATGGGCATCTTCAGGACTTGGCCAGTCAGTGTCTGCCATTTCCCATAGACCGTACGTTACCTGCAGGTTTCTCCACACATTGGCCCTGGCCATACAGATCCCAAAGTGGCCATCATTGGGATCTGGCTGTAACAGATACATGAAAATACAAACAATGGTATACATAGAAATACATTAATTGGTACATAATACAGAAATGGTAGGCAATTTAAAATGAACCTCCAGACTAAAAATCGACTCAGCAGCACTGAAAAGGCCTGGTGTTTCTTTAACAGATTTACAGCATCAGAACTTTGTTTCTCTTATACAAGCCTCATTTTTAGCTGCACAGAAGAAAACTGCCCGGGCATTTTTCCCCTGATGCTGTGCAAAGCATGATGGGATTTCTGATGTTGTTGTTCTCGTTCTGCTGTTTTGGTGCAAAAATTTTTTCGTACATTTTGAATTTGACATTTGAAGCCTAGTGTGTGCGGCTGGGAGGGGTGATCAGGACACAGGACAGTTGGAACTGTGCCTCATGCTCCCTGTCACCTCCTTTCAACCAAAAAGATGGCTGCCCCATGACAAAGATGGCAGCCCCCATGAATCACAAACATGTGCCTTTTCTTTTAAAACAGGATGGGTAAAAAATTATACTACCTATCTATTCTAATTAACATAACTAATGTAACTTAATGACAGTTTGTTTGTTTAGGCTGAAGTTCTCCTTTAATAACGTATAGTGACAAATATTGTATTATATTATATTGTATTAGCAAATAGCAAAACTGTACAGCAACTTATGAGACACAAAAGTGAGAGAACCCATCCCTTGGAAGCTTACAATCTAAAGGAAGAGGGAGAAATGAATGGATGGGACAATACATAAGGTTTTCAACAAGCAGGGACTGTCTGCCCAGGGTGTATTGGCTGAAACTTTCCTCTGGGATACTTGGTGTCAGGCTACTGTTGTGTGTCCTTCCTTACAAGTAACTGGGCAGAAGTCTCAGGGCAGGTGGTCGTCAGGTAGAGGTGAAGGCTCGCTTATCTGTCATTGATCCTGAGCTGGTTTGGTTAGGAGAGGGCCAATCTGAATGAAGCAAGTGGTTTTGGTACACGGCGCTCAGCGCCAAAACTAGGCGCCCCATAGCAGTAATGTTATACTGTGCAGGGCATGAATGGGTAATTAGGGGTTCCACTAATTGCCAGACCCCGAATTACATCTCCATCCGAGTTGCACAAAGCAGGTTGTTTTGCCACATGGTGCTCAGCAGCAAAACTAGGCAACCCATAGTAGTAATGTTATACTGCGCGGGGTGCGTAAGGGTAATTGAGGGTTCCAGTGATCGTCAGACCTCAAATTACATCCCCCTCCAAGTTACAATGACTCGGAGGGGGAATAGTATATTACGCCGCTGGAGAACTGACAGGTAGCGGGATGAGCCGTCAATCCGCTCTCCCTGCACCCAGCGATGTACATATATGAACGCAATCCAAAGGCTGAGGAATCAGAATCTTCACAGCTGGAGCACAATTATATACCGCCAGCTCTTTATGGTAAACCGAAGCTGCAACAATCCCGCAACCTCCCCCCACTTTTGTCTGAAGTCACAGGCGTATCTAGAGGGGTGCATGCATGGCTTGTGCTACGGACGCCACAGCATTATGGGTACCATGGCTGTCCCTTCCTCTCACATGCTTCACCACCGTACTGATAAATGCAGCTCATAACTTATACTTGGGGGGGCTAACTCTAGCAACCTATACTAGAGGCGCTATCTACTCTGCACTCGTCTAATTACTTATGCTGGGAGGGCAACCTAAACTTGTTGAATACCTATACAGGAGGGGCTACATCACTCTATCCAAGGGGGCGACCTCTGGCTACTTTTACTGGGTGGCTATCTCTGGTGACCTATGCGGGGGGTCTACCTCTGATTAACAATACTGTGGGGGCTAATACTCACTACGTATACTGGGGGCACCTCTGGCTATCAATACTGGAGGGACATCTTCAGTATGCAAATGGGGCACAATTGTATATGGTGTGCAAATGGATATGGGGCACAATTTAAGTTTTTGCCATAGGTGCTACATTACCCAGATACGCCCCTGTCTGGAGTTGGGCTCTAACATGTCACTGTAAACACTTGCGTAGACCCATGTATGGCCATACCATAAAAATGAAATAAAAGCATAATCCCGCTCTCTGATTCCTATGCAAGCTTGATTGCTGGGAACAATAGCAATTTCTTTTCTGGGACACCAGGAGGTCATCTAGAGTGCGACAGAGGACAGCTGTGTTTCCTCGGGTGCACATGATCCATAGGAAACTAGGAGTGAGGAACTCTATAAAATACTAGACTTCACTATATAAATGAATATAAACATGCAAACTTCCATATTGTATATGAAATGTGCATGACCCTCCAACCCCATCATCACATAGTTTCCATAATAGGTTTCACCATCACTGCGCCCCACCTGAGGCCCGCCACTTGCTCTGTAAACTGCTCGTTAGCATGAGGAAACAGTGCCCTGATGACTTGCAGGTGCTGTGTCAATGTTTACTACAAGGTCACGTTCCTTTATGTATTCTGGACTTCAAGTGGGGATGGAGCGAATGTTATGGAGTGGTTAGAGAGGGGACCGTGTGGGAGATGTGCCTACACGGGGCGTCCCTGTAACCGATGCAATCTACAATTGCGTCTAACCGAAGCCTCCCACCTGAATGCTAACTCATGCAATTCCTGCTAGATTTGGTACAGCAGGCAAAGGGTGTATAACAGTACACCTGATTGGCTGACTGGCGCCTGCTGACCAGATAAAGGCAGGAAATTGCTGAAGCTGGGAGTTAGCAATTGTGTTTGTTGCAGTTAGCATTCAGTTTAGAGGTGGTGGGGGTGAGTTCCCTGGAGGTGAGAGGTCCAGGGCTTGCCTGCACTTCCCTCTAGGTGTCGCATGGTGGTTTAGGGGCCCCGGCCAGTGAGAGAGACTGGGGCCCCCGGCTGTCGTGCGGACCAGTGTTAGGGAATGTTATGGAAAAACATTTTTATTAGATTGCTTCAATGGCAATAACCATAGACCTAACTAGACATGCTGCACCAAGGAAACAGTCCTAAATAGACAATAACACCTCTGGTCATGTATAGATGTAAATAAAATAGACAGCCCTACTGAAAACTGCTCTTATATGATTCAAGAAAGTTAACCTTTCTTTACACCCATGGAAGCCTAATATTACTCATTTTATTAGACAGAGGGAAGTGCCATCTCATAAGCTAATGGTAATAAATGGCAGAGATGATCAAGAACACGATTTACAGCAAATCCGGTCGGGGACCCAAACAGCTGGAGAGTGAGAGTTCCCTGGATAGCTGGAGAGTGAGGGCTCCCTGGATAGCTGGAGAGTGAGGGATCCCTGGATAGCTGGAGAGTGAGGGCTCCACGGGATAGCTGGAGAGTGAGGGCTCCCTGGATAGCTGGAGACTGAGGGCTCCCTGGATAGCTGGAGATTAGTGAGGGCTCCCTGGATAGCTGGAGAGTGAGGGCTCCCTAGATAGCTGGAGAGTGAGGGATCCCTGGATAGCTGGAGAGTGAGGGCTCCACGGGATAGCTGGAGAGTGAGGGATCCCTGGATAGCTGGAGAGTGAGGGCTCCACGGGATAGCTGGAGAGTGAGGGCTCCACGGGATAGCTGGAGAGTGAGGGATCCCTGGATAGCTGGAGAGTGAGGGTTCCCTGGATAGCTGGAGAATGAGGGCTCCCTGGATAGCTGGAGAGTGAGGGCTCCACGGGATAGCTGGAGAGTGAGGGTTCCCTGGATAGCTGCAGAGTGAGGGCTTCCTGGATAGCTGGAGAGTGAGGGCTCCCTGGATAGCTGGAGAGTGAGGGCTCCCTGGATAGCTGGAGAGTGAGGGCTCCCTGGATAGCTGGAGAGTGAGGGTTCCCTGGATAGCTGGAGAGTGAGGGTTCCCTGGATAGCTGGAGAGTAAGGGCTCCCTGGATAGCTGGAGAGTGAGGGCTCCCTGGATAGCTGGAGAGTGAGAGCTCCCTGTATAGCTGGAGAGTGAGGGCTCCCTGGATAGCTGGAGAGTGGGGGCTCCCTGGATAGCTGGAGAGTGAGGGCTCCCTGGATAGCTGGAGAGTGAGGGCTCCCTGGATAGCTGGAGAGTGAGGGCTCCCTGGATAGCTGGAGAGTGAGGGCTCCCTGGATAGCTGGAGAGTGAGGGCTCCCTGGATAGCTGGAGAGTGAGGGCTCCCTGGATAGCTGGAGAGTGAGGGCTCCCTGGATAGCTGGAGAGTGAGGGCTCCCTGGATAGCTGGAGAGTGAGGGCTCCCTGGATAGCTGGAGAGTGAGGGCTCCCTGGATAGCTGGAGAGTGAGGGCTCCCTGGATAGCTGGAGAGTGAGGGCTCCCTGGATAGCTGGAGAGTGAGGGCTCCCTGGATAGCTAGGCAATGAGGGCTCCCTGGATAGCTGGAGAGTGAGGGCTCCCTGGATAGCTGGAGAGTAAGGGCTCCCTGGATAGCTGGAGAGTGAGGGCTCCCTGGATAGCTGGAGAGTGAGGGCTCCCTGGATAGCTGGAGAGTGAGGGCTCCCTGGATAGCTGGAGAGTGAGGGCTCCCTGGATAGCTGGAGAGTGAGGGCTCCCTGGATAGCTGGAGAGTGAGGGCTCCCTGGATAGCTGGAGAGTGAGGGCTCCCTGGATAGCTAGGCAATGAGGGCTCCACGGGATAGCTGGAGAGTGAGGGCTCCCTGGATAGCTGGAGAGTGAGGGCTCCCTGGATAGCTGGAGAGTGAGGGCTCCCTGGATAGCTGGAGAGTAAGGGCTCCCTGGATAGCTGGAGAGTGAGGGTTCCCAGGATAGCTGGAGAGTGAGGGCTCCCTGGATAGCTGGAGAGTGAGGGCTCCCTGGATAGCTGGAGAGTGAGGGCTCCCTGGATAGCTGGAGAGTGAGGGCTCCCTGGATAGCTGGAGAGTGAGGGCTCCCTGGATAGCTGGAGAGTGAGAGCTCCCTGGATAGCTGGAGAGTGAGGGCTCCCTGGATAGCTGGAGAGTGAGGGCTCCCTGGATAGCTGGAGAGTGAGGGCTCCCTGGATAGCTGGAGAGTGAGGGTTCCCTGGATAGCTGGAGAGTGAGGGCTCCCTGGATAGCTAGGCAATGAGGGCTCCACGGGATAGCTGGAGAGTGAGGGCTCCCTGGATAGCTGGAGAGTGAGGGCTCCCTGGATAGCTGGAGAGTGAGGGCTCCCTGGATAGCTGGAGAGTGAGGGCTCCCTGGATAGCTCTCTTTCTTGCTCTCAGAAGCCATTTTCTGCTAGGAAAGTGTTTTATAGTTGGAATTTCTTATCAGTGAGGGTCACACTGTAGTCACTTCCTGTCTGAGTCAGGGCTGAGTCAGCCACTTACATACCTGATATTTAACTCTTTCAGGCAGAGAAAGAAAAAAAGGAACACAGCATAGGTATTTGTGTGCTAGGCACTGTTCATACACATGTCTATCTCATCATGTCACATGTCACTTCGGGTATCCTTTAACAAACTGTTCCCCATCCCCCCCTTGCACCTTCGATATGGTTTTGGTTATAGAGTGTTGGGAAAGGGGAGGGGGGGGGGGCAATTTAAAACTTGCACTGGGGCCATTGCTCCTTAGCTACGCCACTGCATGTGGCCAGTCTGCAGGCAGGAAACGGAATATCTAAGAAATGGGACGTCACAGAGAGAAGGTAAGGTATTTGTATTTTTCAGAATGATGTTGTGCAGAAATGTTGACTTGTGCCTGTACTGTAGGATGGTAAGGTTTACATACAAGCTGTGAGCACCGGCAGGTAGGTAAATGGTTCATCACCCTGAGGAAACGCCCATGACGTGAAACGCGTAGGTAGGCGGAGCCTAAACGCAACTGAGCGTGCACAGAACTTCACCACGTACATACGCTTTCGGATTGCTACCCTGATGCTGCCGGTAATAGATACGCTAAACCGGGCAGGGGGATGCCAAGCCGTGGAGACCTCATGAGGAGCAGGCTCGGGACGCCGGCCAGCAGCAGGTCCACGCAGCTCCCCTTACCACACAGCCTACATACTGCGCAGCAACATCCGACGGACTTGATCACGTTAGTGACAACAGCATAATCCGGAGTATCTGACGCATGGACTGCTAAGGGATGGTGGTGAGATCCACTTTTTGTATTGCTTTTGCAAAATTGCTTTCGGCTTTCGCTTGTGCCTCTGCAACTGTCTGCATTTTCTTTATCAAGACTGTCAGTATGATGGCTAAAGGCTTTGACCACTAATCTCAATGCACAATATTCTGTCTTGCTTATGAAGTGGACTAATTATCTAACACATCAGCAATGGCTATAGCAATTTTTTGACATATCCAAGCAGTGACAATTTAAAGTGGTACCACTCATTCCTATGTCCTGTTAGCGTTTTGCAGTGTATGTTGAATGAATGAGAAGTTTGAGTGTATAGTGCACTATCGTTCAGTTATGCGAGATTCAGGCTCCGCAACTTGCTTTGGTTTTAACTAATGTGTGTATGTTTTTTATTGATCTTTTGTAACCAATAAAATATTTTGATATTCATTAATCGATATACACGTCATACCATTTCATTTCTATTTAGTATAAGCAGTTTGAAAATAACTGGTTGTGTATCTGGCTACATTATTTAAATATATCAATGAAACAACCGTTATGGTCTGTTATTATAGGTAAATATTTGTAGCCCCCTAGATCCTTAAAGGGTAAAATCCCATAAATTCTCTGGTTTATGAAAAAGGTAAATGGTTCATGCCCTTTCCTCTGCCCATCTCAAGGTCTTTGGAGCCTTTGCATTCAGCGGCAGGTTCACTTTAAAGGGAACCTGAACTGAGTATAATTATTTAAAATAAACACATGACGTAGCTGCAAATGTATATTACATACTAACCTCACTGTCAGTTCCTCTCAGAAGCTCACCATTTTCTTCTTACAGTGATCCCTTCCAGTTCTGACAACATTTTGTCAGGACTGAAATATACCAGTTGCTGTCAGTTATGTATCAGATGCTGCCAGTTACAACTGAATGTGCAAGGTAATGTCCATGTTTCCCTATGGCTCAAGTTGGCGACATTACAGTTAACAGTGTGCTGACCAGGAAGCTGCTATGGAGCAATGGCCATTTTTAAAATGGAGGACAGAGAATTCCATTGATCACAGCAGACAAACGGGACGCAGGAGAGGAGAAAGAGATTGAGTAGTCTACACAGGAGGTAAGTATGACCTGTGTATGGTTATTTTGCCTTTTAATTTTCAGTTCAGGTTCTCTTTAACTAACAGATCGTCATCCGCTTATATATATTTTTTCTTATTTTCTAGCTCTCCATCACTTGAAATACACATTTGTAATTTATGCATTGACTGTATCTCTGTAATGCAGGCCCACTGTTAACAGGATCATTTAAGTCTATCCTTCTTATTGTTCCTCCTGCTGGGTATGTTATTCCATTTTCCGGATCCTCCAACTGCGGCGCAATACATAATTTAAACAACTAATGAAACTGGCTTGCGTCGTGTTCTTCTCGTCTTACTGTGATTTGTTCCTCGTCAGTCTATTAATAGAAGCTCTCTATCAGTGTGTTCTCGGCTCTTAGCTAAGCAGCCTCCGTGATATAAAATTACATTTGCACCTAAATGCCGGACACTGTTTAAAGCCAAACTGCAGGGAATGTTTAGGTTTGGATGGTGCAGAAAGGAGCTTACGCTTCTTGAGGATTTTTATTACTGTTTGTGACCTGATCGGGGTGAATCTTCCTGGCTTCTTGCCCTGATAGGAAGTTTGTACATTTCTCCAACAGGGACATTTACTAAAATCTCAGGTCAGCCTTTGATAGGTGCAACGTGCGCAACGCATGGCACCAGAGACCCACATATCAATCGAGGTGGGGAGGGACAAGCACCAGGGGCGTCGCTAGGATCCTAAGAGATCTGGGGCACTCCAGCTGGAAAATGGGTGTGGTCATGCACTAGGATGTGGGTGTGGTCATGGGTGGAGACAAATTTACATGAACTTAACAGTGGTCTAAGTAAGCCTGCCCAGAAAAATGTTGGATGAAGCCCTCCTCTCCATTAATAAAAAAAATAAAATAAATAAATAACAATAATGCAGTCTTTGAGGCACCACAGCTGATTCTGCCTGGGGGACATTTGGGGCACCTCAGAATAGATCGAGGGCATGTGCCACTGATCTTTGGGGCTAGCGACGCCCCTGACAAGCACACATGGAAGTCTCAAGAACAGGATATGACTGAGTCAAATTTCTGGAAAGACCATGAAGGCCTGGGCCTAGGGCGGCTGCAGCCCAGGGGGGCACCGGGACATGAAAAAAGGTTTGATACATATAAAAGAGGAGCCTGAAAATGGGGAACAACAGATGAAAAAGAGAAACTGATGCTCAATGAAGCTGTTCATGAAAGAGATGGGCTGCACACAAGGATGATACACATGGAAGAGGGGGCTGCACATGGAATGGGAGGGGCGCTGAATCACATGAAAGGGAAACCCCAACATACCTGGCCTTGGGGCACGCAAAGTATAAATCCGGCCTTGGATATGATGGAAAATTTCTCCAACTGCGTTATGGACAGAAGTCTCTGACTACCATTCGCCCTACCTCTCATGCCCGCTGTCTGGGTGTCACCCTGGACTCCGCACTCTCCTTCACTCCCCACATCCAAAACCTCACAAAGTCCTGCAACTTCCACCTTCGTAACATCTGTTAGATTCGCCCTTTCCTGACCTCTGCCACCACCAAACTCCTCATCCATGCCCTCCTCATTTCCCACCTTGACTACTGCAATGCCCTTCTGTCTGGCCTCCCTATGACCCGAATTGCTCCATTCCAGTCCGTCATGAATGCGGCAGCCAGAATTATCCACTCCTCCCATCGCTCCACCAGGGCGGCTCCCCTCTGTGAATCCCTCCACTGGCTTCCTATCCAGTCCAGAATCAGATTCAAGATACTGTGTCTGACCTACAAACCTGTCCACAAAACCTGTCCAACCTACATTTCCGATTTTACTCAGAGGTACACTCCTAGCCGCTCACTCCACTCCTCCAATGAACTTTGCCTGATTGCCCCCCGCATCACCCAGTCCCATGCACGCCTTCAGGACCTCTCAAGAGCTGCTCCAACCATATGGAACTCCCTACCTCCACCCATTAGGGCAGCTCCTTCCTTTAACAGCTTCAAGAAGGCCCTCAAAACTCAACTTTTCTCCTCACCTTTTCTCTGGCCTATCACCCCTCACAAGTGCTCTAAACCCACAGCTGAACTCTGGTCCCCTACCTTTTGTGTCCCTACCTCTCCATCCAGATTGTAAGCCTTTTGGCAGGGTCCTCCTCCTTTTGTGTCCTACCTGATCATGCACCTCCATTACTGTGCACCCATGCTATGCATCCGAGTGAACCTAACTTGCCTAATCTCCATGCTCCCATCCAGTGACTGACTAAGCATTACCTTGTACTCATACTGTGCTGTGTAATCTCCATGCTCCATCCAGTGACTAAGCATTACCTTGTACTCATACTGTGCTGTGTGATCTCCATGCTCCCATCCAGTGACTAAGCATTACCTTGTACTCATACTGTGCTGTGTGATCTCCATGCTCCCATCCAGTGACTAAGCATTACCTTGTACTCATACTGTGCTGTGTGATCTCCATGCTCCCCTCCAGTGACTAAGCATTACCTTGTACTCATACTGTGCTGTGTGATCTCCATGCTCCCCTCCAGTGACTAAGCATTACCTTGTACTCATACTGTGCTGTGTAATCTCCATGCTCCATCCAGTGACTAAGCATTACCTTGTACTCATACTGTGCTGTGTGATCTCCATGCTCCCATCCAGTGACTAAGCATTACCCTGTACTCATACTGTGCTGTGTGATCTCCATGCTCCATCCAGTGACTAAGCATTACCTTGTACTCATACTGTGCTGTGTGATCTCCATGCTTCCATCCAGTGACTAAGCATTACCTTGTACTCATACTGTGCTGTGTGATCTCCATGCTCCATCCAGTGACTAAGCATTACCTTGTACTCATATTGTGCAGTGTGATCTCCATGCTCCATCCAGTGACTAAGCATTACCTTGTACTCATACTGTGCTGTGTGATCTCCATGCTCCCCTTCAGTGACTAAGCATTACCTTGTACTCATACTGTGCTGTGTGATCTCCATGCTCCATCCAGTGACTAAGCATTACCTTGTACTCATACTGTGCTGTGTGATCTCCATGCTCCATCCAGTGACTAAGCATTACCTTGTACTTATACTGTGTTGTGTGATCTCCATGCTCCCCTCCAGTGACTAAGCATTACCTTGTACTCATACTGTGCTGTGTGATCTCCATGCTCCCCTCCAGTGACTAAGCATTACCTTGTACTCATACTGTGCTGTGTGATCTCCATGCTCCATCCAGTGACTAAGCATTACCTTGTACTCATACTGTGCTGTGTGATCTCCATGCACCCCTCCAGTGACTAAGCATTACCTTGTACTCATACTGTGCTGTGTGATCTCCATGCTCCCATCCAGTGACTAAGCATTACCTTGTACTCATACTGTGCTGTGTGATCTCCATGCTCCCATCCAGTGACTAAGCATTACCTTGTACTCATACTGTGCTGTGTGATCTGGTTTTTCTTGTATTCCTGTATTGTCTTATACTGCTGTATGTCACCCCTAAATATTGTCTGTAACCTCAACTAATGTCCAGCACTGCGTAATATGTTGGCGCTTTATAAATACAATAAATAAATAAATATGTTTCAACTCCAAAAGGGCTCTAGATCATTTCACTAAATACACTAAAACACCTTCCTAGTGCCCTGGATTTGATACATGCTGAGTAAGTTGTTGCTGCTGTTGGCTCTCACCGTAAAGGCTTTTGGTGATGGGTTCACATATTTTTTATTATATCGTAGCTGTAATGGTGACCATACAAACCTGTAACCAGTCAGCAAGCTGCTAACAATGATACCCTGGTGCTCCAAGTCTGCAGAAACATTTTTGTTGTTGTTGTTGAAGAAGCAGGTAAGGCCTGCAAAATGCATCATCCTTTACGTGTACTATACATTGAATATTTCTTACTATCCTTCCTCTACTGAGGTAATACTAGGTACACATGATACCATTTTCTGCCAGATTTACCTGCCAGATTTACCTGCCAGATCGATTTTTTTCCAACATGTCCGAACTGAATTTCAATCGATTTTTTTTCCGAACGTTTTTTCCGATCAATTTCCATAATAGTGAACAGAAATTGATCGGAAAATCGATCGAAATTCAGATCGGACGTGTTGATAAAAATCTATCCGGCAGGTAAATCTACCAGAAAATTGTATCGTGTGTACCTAGTATTAGATTGTTTGTTTCACATGGCTTCCAAGATGTTCACGATTGTTTGGGGCACCTCCTCCCACCTATTTAGTTTCAATAGTAACTGAGGTGGACTTGTGCAGGTGAGGTGTGGCAGAAAACACGTACACACGGCAAACAACGGAGTAGGACGGGCAGAGGCGTAGCTAGGGTTTTCAGCGCCCGGGGACAAAGACTATTAATGCGCCCCCTAAGGTGAAGGGTCGTGACCAAATGTGGGCGTGGTTATGGGTACTCCACATTTGGTCACGCCCCTTCAAATGTACATGGAGGTTAGCAGGCTCACGCTCACCCACCCTCCCTCAGTATGTACCTTCCAGCATGTTCCAAGACAAATTCAGCAATCATGAGCCCCCCACCCCCATCAAGACAAATTCCGCAATCATGAGCAAACATGAGGCCCCCAACAAGACAAATTTAGCAATCATGAGGCCCCTAACAAGACAAATTCAGCAATCATGAGGCCCCCAACAAGACAAATTCAGTAACCATGAGGCCCCCAACAAGACAAATTCAGCAGTCATGAGGCACATAAATAGACAGCATTTCACATAAATAGGCAGAATGTCCCCTAAATATGACAGCAATGCTTGCCCAAAAATAGGTAGCCCCAGGTCTATAGGTGTCCCCAGAATAGGTGGCCAGCAGTATAGATGTCCCCAGAACAGGTAGCCAGGGGTAGAGATGTCCACAGAACCGGTAGCCAGGGGTATATGTGCCCAGTATATGTAGGCAGGGGTATGTGTCCCCAGTATATGTAGCCAGAGGTATATGTGCCCAGTATATGTAGCCAGGGGTATAAATGCCCAGTATATGTAGCCAGGGGTATATGTACCCAGTATATGTAGTTAGGGGTATATGTGCCCAGTATATGTAGGCAGGGGTATATGTGCCCAGAGTAGGTAGCCAGGGGTATATGTGCCCAGAGTAGGTAGCCAGGGGTATATGTGCCCAGAGTAGGTAGCCAGGGGTATATGCCCAGTATATGTAGGCAGGGGTATATGTGCCCAGAGTAGGTAGCCAGGGGTATATGTGCCCAGAGTAGGTAGCCAGGGGTATATGTGCCCAGAGTAGGTAGCCAGGGGTATATGTGCCCAGAGTAGGTAGCCAGGGGTATATGCCCAGTATATGTAGGCAGGGGTATATGTGCCAAGAGTATGTAGCCAGGGGTATATGTGCCCAGAGTAGGTAGCCAGGGGTATATGTGCCCAGAGTAGGTAGCCAGGGGTATATGTGCCCAGAGTAGGTAGCCAGGGGTATATGTGCCCAGAGTAGGTAGCCAGGGGTATATGCCCAGTATATGTAGGCAGGGGTATATGTGCCCAGAGTAGGTAGCCAGGGGTATATGTGCCTAGAGTAGGTAGCCAGGGGTATATGTGCCCAGAGTAGGTAGCCAGGGGTATATGTGCCCAGAGTAGGTAGCCAGGGGTATATGTGCCCAGAGTAGGTAGCCAGGGGTATATGTGCCCAGAGTAGGTAGCCAGGGGTATATGCCCAGTATATGTAGGCAGGGGTATATGTGCCCAGAGTAGGTAGCCAGGGGTATATGCCCAGTATATGTAGGCAGGGGTATATATGCCCAGAGTAGGTAGCCAGGGGTATATGTGCCCAGAGTAGGTAGCCAGGGGTATATGTGCCCAGAGTAGGTAGCCAGGGGTATATGTGCCCAGAGTAGGTAGCCAGGGGTATATGCCCAGAGTAGGTAGCCAGGGGTATATGCCCAGTATATGTAGGCAGGGGTATATGTGCCCAGAGTAGGTAGCCAGGGGTATATGTGCCCAGAGTAGGTAGCCAGGGATATATGTCCAGTATATGTAGCCAGGGGTATATGTGCCCAGAGTAGGTAGCCAGGTCAGGTGTCCCCCTCCCCAGCAGGAGGGGAGCAGCGCAGAGAAGAGCTGCTCTCCCTTCCTCGCTGTCCCCTCCAATGTCCGGGTGGCTCGGGCTGGCAGCGGCGGGCGGAACTTACCTCCGTCTCGTCGCAGCGCCGGATGGATCTGCCACTACTCTGGTCTGGTCCAGACCAGAGCAGCGGCTGCGCACTCGAACTTCCGGCCGGCGCTGGAGCGAGACGGAGGTGAGTTCCGCCCGCCGCTGCCAGCCAAGAGCCACCCGGACATTGGAGGGGACAGCGAGGGAGAGAGAGAGCACCTAAGGTGAGGGAAGGAGGGGGGATATGGCCCCCCTTCCCCACCGTCCGCACAGCTCTCCCTCTTCTCTGCGCTGCTCCCCTCCCCTCCGCCGCCAAAAAAAAAAAAACCCCCGCAGCTCAGCCAGGCTGAGGGCGCCCTCGGGGACCAGGCGCCCCGGGGCACTTGTCCTACCCCGACCCCCCCTAGCTCCGCGCCTGAGGACGGGAATTGCCTTCATCCACACAGTGGTTCAGCAACGTGGTATTTTAACCACTGAATGACAAGATTTATAAAAACATCCTGCTAGAGCCTCTTAATGGATTTTTATAAGTCAGACAGTGCTGCTGCGCGCGTGCACGTGCGTGCTCCCGAGTGAAAAAAAAAACACCAAAGAAAAAATACACCTTTATTTCCAATTACTATATTGTCACCATACTTTGTACTAGGGACTTAATTAAAATCTTGTGTTAACCAGGACAAATAGGCAGATACAATGTGTGGGTTTTATGCACAGTAGCCGTGTTTATATTAAAACTATAGGGGATGAAATTTGAGAAATAGTGTATTGTTTCATTTTTTCCTTGTTTTCCCCTTTAAAATTCATAGAAAATAAAGTAATTACTGAAAATAAATATCATCCCCAAAAAAACACAATTGGCGGTAAAAAAAACAAGATATAGATCATTCCATTGTGATTAGTAGTGATTAAGCTATTGGCAAATGAAAGGGATGAGCACTGAAGGGGAATATCGCTCTTGTCCGTTAGGGTAAAAACACCTTTGGGGTGAAGTGGTTAATTTTCTTTCCCTTGGAGAAGACTTCATCAGTACTTTGCTCAATGATCTGTTCCAGGTTCCCCCACCCCCAGGCCCGTTTCTTGGGCCGTGCAGGGCGTGCCGCCGCCCGGGGCGCTGTTGGGAGGAGGGCGCTGTAATGGAGGGGGGAGCTGGAGCCGCGGGGAGGGCAGCCCGACCTCTCACTCTCTCTCCTCTCCCGGGCCGCCCTCCATGCTCCCCCCTCCAGACTGCGCAGGGAGCGCTGTATACAACATATCTCCCTGCGTTCCAAGCGCTGCTCTTTCGCCGCCGGTCTCTTCCTCTCTGCCTATACGAAGATACATACGCTGCTTCCTGTTTAGCCGGAAGCAGCGTGTGTATCATCGTATAGGCAGCAGAGAGGAAGAGACCGGCGGCGAGAGAGCAGCGCTTGGAACGCAGGGAGGTATGTTGTATACAGCGCTCCCTGCGCATTACTCTGCAGTCTGGAGGGGGAGCACGGAGGGCGGCCCGGGAGAGGAGAGAGAGGGAGAGGTCGGGCTGCCCTCTCCATTATAGGGGGGGGGGGGGGCAGCTACCTATCTAACCTATTCTGGGGGGCACCTACCTAATCTAACTTACGCTGGGGGGGCAACTACCTATCTAACCTATACTGGGGGCACTTATCTAACCTGTATTGGGGGCACCTACCTAGCTAGCCTATACAGGTGGCAACTATACTGGCTACCTATATTGCAGGCACCTACCAAAATAACCTATACTGGGGGCACCTACCTATCTAACCTATGCTGGGGGCAACTATTCTGGCTACCTATATTAGAGGCACCCACCTAGCTAACCTGTACTGGGGCACCTACCTATCTATACAACCAGTGAAAGTATGGATAAACGGTATCTCAGGTCTGTAAAGTACCTGCACATTAGCCGGTGCCTAGTCTCAGCTGGTACAGCGCATAGGACATCAATAGTAGAAAAGAGACGGCACACCACTGGCTCTGCAAACTTTGCTGTGTATTGGCGAACAAACACTACATGTTACGGATCATCGATCCTTCATCAGGTGTATAACAACAGTGAAATGAGTACAACCTCATATAAATACACAATCAGGTTTGAGCCACCACACCCTTATCAGCTCCACCCACCAAAACATTTAACCCCCTGATCCCAAGTACATAGTTTCATTATAATTAAGTCCCATTAAAACAACCTGGTCATATGGCACTCCATGTTGGCTACCAAAAAAATGTCCATCAAGACTGACCGTACTTTCTGGCACTTCCCCTCGAGGACTGCCACAGAACCACCTGTGAAAAAACATGGGGTTATAAATAACAAGCCTATTATCTACGAAACGCATCCTATATGGCACTTTGTGACCAACTATTGATATAAGTAAGTTACAAAAAACATTTTAGAGGCAGCCTTTCATTCATGCCTCTAGGAGTCACTACATCCAAATTATGGATCCACCTTGATTCACGTTGTTTTAATAATTTCTCTTGATTTCCTCCTCTTTTGGAGGTAGCGATAGCCTCCAACACACACCACCTCAGTTGCGCAGCATTATGACCCGCAGAAAAAAAGTGTCTCGCCACTGAGGTATCGTAACTTTTTCGTTCACCCTCAGCATACCTAGTGATGGCCCTTTTTGTGTTCTTGTATGCGGGTCCTGACAGCTCTAGTGGTCTCTCCCACATACATGAGGCCACACGGGCACTTCAGCCCGTATACCACCCATGCAGTGGAGCAATAGTGCCTGCCTTTAATGGGAACCTCTTGACCCGTGTGTGGGTGACCAATCTTCTCCCCCCTGATGATGCCACTGCATACATTGCAATTGAGGCAAGGGTAAGTCCCCGCCCTCCCTGTGGTTGTGTTTACAATACTGGGGGAAGTGTCTGTGCGTCTCACCCTGTCATAAACAGTCCTACCTCTTCTTATAGAGAAGAGAGGCTCCTCACCAAATAATGACCCTAACTCCCTGTCATTTCTTAACATAGGCCAAAATCTCCGTACTGTTTTTTTGATCAGCTCTGTGTTTTTGCCCAAATTCATAACAAAAGGGACCCCTTTCTGTTGCCCCCTATGGGTTTTGCTGGTTAACAGGGTAGACCTACTAATTGCCTTTACTTCATCATTGACTGCTGCGAGATGGTGTGCGTTGTAGCCCTTCCGTGTGAACTTGGCGGTCAATTCTTGACCAGCCTTCACGTAATCCTCCTCTCTGGTGCATATGCGTCTGGCCCTGAGGAATTGCCCCCTTGGTATGGCTTTGACCACGTCTTGGGTGGTGGCTATCAGACCGCAATAGATTGTTGCGGTCTGTAGGTTTCCGAAACAACTTGGTGGCAAACCGACCGTCAGCAACACCAAGGGACACATCCAAAAAATTTATAACATCCCTGGATACTTCCAGGGAAAACTTAATCGTCGAGTGCATTGCGTTAGCTTCATTCACCATCTCATGGAGCAACTCCTCTGGACCCCTCCACAGAAGTAATACATCATCGACAAACCGGAAATACTGATAAATATATCCATTAAACTTTGGATTACACAAAAACATAGTGCGCTCCAATGATTCAACGAATATATTAGCAATAGCGGGAGCAGCCAGAGGAGTTGCTCCATGAGATGGTGAATGAAGCTAACGCAATGCACTCGAGGTTGTACTCATTTCACTGTTGTTATACACCTGATGAAGGATCGATGATCCGTAACATGTAGTGTTTGTTCGCCAATACACAGCAAAGTTTGCAGAGCCAGTGGTGTGCCGTCTCTTTTCTACTATTGGCACCTACCTATCTAACTTATACCGGGGCGCCTGCCTATCTAACCTATACTGGGGTACCTATTCTTGGCTACCTATACTGGGGGGACCTATACTAAGTGCAACTAGACCTGGCTAACCTATATTGCGGGCACCCATACCTTGCTCGGGAGGGGGGCGCAATTTTTACACCCTCGCCCTGGGTGCATTTTAACCTAGAAACTGCACTGCCCACCCCATTAATCCCCCCCTTCATCTCCTAGTCCTTACCCCTTTCTTCCTGAAGACCATCCAAAGTATTGCAGGTAAAAGAGCTCATGGGGGTGTGTTGAGCGGCGGGGCGAGGTGAATAAATTATATGCTGTATGAAGTAGGCAGTCAGGGAGGTGCTACTGTCGCCGATGATGATTATATTGTTCATCAGTAATAAGTGAAGTGTACCCCTAAAAAGCAATGACGCTCCAGGCCAGTGCCTCGAATGTCTTCGCTAAAAACAGCCCCGGAGAGCATGGGAAGGAGTGAGCAGGAAGACAGATATAACTGAGAATGCGGATTGTGGATCTATGGACTGGTGATGGATGTATTTTTCTCTCCTACTTTGCAAAAACTTCAGCGTATTGCATAATTGATACAATCCATGTTCTATTTAGTGCATATAAAAATTGTGGTGGTGAAGCCTGGGCATTACAGCAGCCCATAGACGTCAGAAGGATGTCTGTGTCTGTGACGCGGGCAGGATAGAGCCACCCTCAGGGCTTCTGAGCTTACTGCTGACTCATGGAGACCAATGCTTAAAGGTCACCTGAAGCGAAAGGGGTATGGAGGCTGACATATTTATTTCTTTTAAACAATACTCATTGCCTGGCTGTCCTGCTGTTCCTCTGCCTCTAATACTTTTAGCCATAAACCCTGAACAAGTATGCAGCTAATCAGGTGTTTCTGACATCATTTAAAGGGTCACTTAAGGCTAAAAAAAATGATCATTACTCACCTGGGGCTTCCACCAGCCCCCTGCAGCTGTCCCGGGCCCACGCAGTGTCGCTCGGATCCTCCTGTCCCCACCGGCAGCTACTTCCGTTTTCGGCGACAGGCCTGACCGGCCTGGGAACGCGAGTGGTTCTTTGCGTTCCTGGCCGCAATAGCGCCCTCTATACTGCTATACAACCATCTGCGCTAATTGATGTGAACGAAGCCTAAAACTGGACCTAATCTAAATTGGCAGCAAATACAGTATAGAAATGTAATAAAAAAAAAATTGCAATAAGGCATTAAAGTGTACCCAAATTAAAAATACTATTTCAGAAATAACTTCTATTTTCTAAATTATAATAATAAATAGCAGTCTTTTTTTAGCTGCATGATGACAAATATAAAATATTTTACATTTATTGGAGGAACCCCTCCCTTCTTTTCACATTGCTGGGACAGAATCCGGCAGACTGGTGGAGGAGATAAAAAACAAAACACAGGCTGATACTGATGATGTCACAGGGTAGGTGATCTCAGCTTGTGTGAGATTTCACATAGACCACGCCCCTGTGAGGGAGGGTAGCTGATGACAAACACACCCATGATCTAAAACCTCCTACTAAGCTCAGAAGTAATGGCTGCCACCTGTATAACCCTAGTTATGAGAAGAGAAGGGTGAAAAGCATGCACTGAAATGCTCATAGGCTTGAAGGAGTGTTTATTTATCTTTGTATGTGTCAGAATGGTGCAGCTAAATATTTTGTATAAAAAAATGTTTGGTTTGGGTCCGCTTTAAGAAATATTCACTAAAATGCACACATTCTCACACAAACGCACACACACTCATTCACACATACACACACACTGTACACACACACACTATACACACACACACACACACACACACACTGTACACACACACACTGTACACACACACCCTGTACACACACACACTGTACACACACACACACACACACACACCCTGTACACACACACACACACACTATACACATACATACATACACACTATACACACACACACACTATACACACACACACACACACTATACACACACACACACACTGTAAACACACACTGTACACACACACGCACACACACTGTACACACACACACTGTACACACACACACTGTACACACACACTGTATACACACACACTGTATATACACACACACACACACACACACACACAAAAGAAGCAACATACTAATACTGTAATAATTATAATGTTGATTTTTTGTAATTGTCAGTCAAATTATTTTACATGGGGTCAATTGTAGGGAAGCGAGGTTTATCTAGGTTTATTACAGAATAAAACATCAACTATTTACAGTTTTGTTTTTTTAACAAAATGCAGAAAAACAATTTAAAAAAAAATTAACAAAAGAAAAAAAAAATCCAACATTTTTTTTTAATATCTTTATATACAAAAGTGCTCTAAAAAAAATATTCCTTTAAAATAGCAAAAATGCTGCAATTAGGATTCGTTACAGAAAACCAACATATATAGTAAAATAAAGGCACAGTTTTTTTTTTCCTTTTGAAATAATGGTAATAACTAGGCCTGCCGCATGCGTACGTACGAAAAGGGCGTCGGGAAAAAAGGGCGCGTGGTATAAACGATAAATGGAAATATCGTTTATAGAAATTATTGTGTAGAATTTCGTTTATAAATAGTGATTTAAAAATGTATAAATCACTAAATAATGTGTATGAGATCGGCAATTCTTAAAACGTTAATCTTCCCTGTTTGTAAAGTGAAACTTATATTTTCGTTTATTAAAAACCCTCCCTGTACCTATCCCTAACCCCTAGACCCCCTGTTGGTGCCTAAACCTAAGACCCCCCTGTTGGTGCCTAACCCTAAGACCCCCCTGTTGGTGCCTAACCCTAAGACCCCCCTGTAGGTGCCTAACCCTAAGACCCCCCTGTTGGTGCCTAAACCTAAGACCCCCCTGTTAGTGCCTAAACCTAAGACCCCCCTGTAGGTGCCTAAACCTAAGACCCCCCTGTTGGTGCCTAAACCTAAAACCCCCTATGGATAATAATGTTTTACAGACATGAATAAATAAAGAATGTAAAGAAAAAAAATGTAAATTATTTTTTTGGGTGGATAATAATGTGTTAGAAATGTTTTAAAAATAGTGATTTATTATCTTCATAAACGTTATTCGTCACGGGCTCATTTTGTAAACTTAAATCATCACAAACATAGTTATAAATCCTTAAAAATCTCCGGGCGCCGTTATAAATCCTTAAAAATCTCCGGCGCCTTATTTTCCCCGTTCAGCGCCCATTAAACGATATTTATAATGAAAGTGAATGGGGCGCCCTTTTTGTCCACTTGTCTCATGCGCCCAAATCTACTGCTTCCCTGCCGCATGACCTCTGACCTCACAGGTTGGGGCGGGGGGAGTGGATGACCTCTGGCTAAGTGCTTTAGCTGAGACTGCTGACTTTGTAACTTCAGAACCAGGAAGATCGATCAAGCGAAATTCTCCTTTGCCCGTTTTTAATGAACTTAAAACGTTACACCAGAAGCTAAAGATATCTGAGACATCTTTTTCTTTTTTGAGCCTTTGCTGAATAGGTTTGGTTTTGGCCACTTGTAACCGAACTCCGCGAGTGCCTAATTATCCTTCGTAAAAGCATTGCGCAGGGACTGTCCTCCTTCACATAACTTGCTTTTACTGGTTGGCGGTCGCCTTTGGGGGCTGTTTTTTGTACTTGTATTGTTGTATTGTTTTTACTTCCTCGTGTGCTATTCATACTTTTATTTCTCAAAACAAAAACAAAAAAAAAACCAGGCATGGCTACCTTTCTTGCCTTTGGATATGACACAGCTCTGTTTCACCAAATAGGACTGCTTTACTAAATGAGGAAAGTCAAGTGGACTAAAGCAATGCTGTTTTCATCACAATCAGCCAATTAGGTGCAGAAAATATTTTTTAAAATAGTCACCTTGAGGAACAATAGATTCTGTCTGGGAAAATGTCGTTCGGTTTGTAAGCAGTGCCAGAAATATAGAAATTCCTCTAAATAATTCCAGCCAGTTTATTGATCTAAAGTATGACCTGGGGATGATGCAAAATTTTAATTTGGGAACTTCGATTTTTTTTTTCTTGCTTCCTACTGCATTGCCTGTACAAAGCTGGTACAGGCAGTATTGTGAACAATTGCCAGTAAGATAGCAGCTCAGTGAAGCCTCCTCAGGCAGATAAAGTAAGGCAATTCTGCATTGTTAGTATACTGTATAAGGACAAGTACAAACTAGAAATACATTCTCAAGCCCACATAGTAAAGTAATGTGAAGGAGGAGCTGCTTAAAACCAGCAAGAAGACTGCCTTAGAGGGGCACTATGGTGAAAAAATTGTAAAATGTAAAATATGTGCAAACATAGACAAATAAGAAGTACGTTTTCTCCGAGTAAAATGAGCCATAAATTACTTTTCTCCTATGTTGCTGTCACACTTACAGTAGGTAGTAGAAATCTGACAGAAGTGACAGGTTTTGGACTAGTCCATCTCTTCATAGGGGATTCTCAGCAAGGCTTTTACTCTTTATAAAGATATTCCCTAAAAAGGATTTAAACAATGATGCTGGTCAGCCTCGTTGCTCACTACACAGTTTTTTTTGGTATTTGGTCAGAGCACCTGCCATTCACTAAGTGCTTTTGAAAATAAATAAATCCCTGAGGATCCCCCATGACGAGATGGATGTACAAAACCTGTCACTTCTGTCAAAATTCTACTACCTACTGTGAGTGACAACAACATAGGAGAAAAGTAATTTATGGCTCATTTTACTCTGGAACAAACGTACTTCTTATTTGTATACATTTGCACATATTTTAAATTTTACAATTTTCTCGCCATAGTGCCCCTTTAAAGGACCACTTTTTCTGTCCGCATGGCTACTGACTGGGACAAGGGCCCCTTTTCTACTTGGTTTCTTCCACCTTCCAAACCTTTAGACAGTTGTTGCTTTATTGCAGCACCTGACAGGTAGACAGCTGTGTGCAGAGATATGACAGAAATCTTGCCAGGTGGAAAATACCAAGTGTGGCCACAGCATCTGTAGGGGGGATCCGTTTTCACATAGAGGGAAGGTAAAAAATAAGAGGCCTTGGGCCACCTACAGCTGTAGGACTACCTTCCCTACTAGTTAGGCATCTGAAGATCCCACCACTGGAGTCCACAACCTCTCTAAAAAGCCAGCAAATAGCTCAGCTTAAAGGATACCCGAAGTGACATGTGACATGAGATAGATGTGTATGTACAGTGCCAAGCACACAAAATAACTAGGCTGTGTTCCTTTTTTTCTTTCTCTCCCTGAAAGAGTTAAATATCAGGTATGTAAGTGGCTGACTCAGTCCTGACTCAGACAGGAAGTGACTACAGTGTGACCCTCACTGATAAGAAATTCCCTTTTTTATCTCTTCCTTGCACTCAGAAGCCATTTTCTGCTAGGAAAGTAGTTTATAGTTGGAATTTCTTATCAGTGAGGGTCACACTGTAGTCACTTCCTGTCTGTGTCAGGACTGAGTCAGCCACTTGCATACCTGATATTTAACTCCTTTCAGGCAGAGAAAGAAAAAAAGGAACACAGCATAGGTATTTGTGTGCTAGGCACTGTACATACCCATGTCTATGTCACATGTTACTTCGGGTATCCTTTAATAGACTCTACTTGTAGCTGTAAGGAATATTTCGGAGTGCACAGAACCTTAAAAAAACACTTTCCAATCTTGGTTCTGGAGTGCTAAATTTACAGTGCAAATTATTACTTTCATCTTAACAAGGCAATAACCACTCCTGTGAACAAGTAAAAAGGCCTCACAAATAACCTTCATTGGTACTAGAGCCAGAGGTCAGTTAGTAAAAGTTACAAAAGGCTTAATACCAGAGAGAGAAGTCATCAGTTTCATTATGCACAGGAATGAAAATACACAGTACTAATATATGGCTTAAGTTCTAGATTCCATAGACCTGTTAGTGTTCAGTCATGATATTTTAAATGGCAATTAGTTATTATCCACAGTGTTTTGGTATTGCCCACCATTCTTAACGGATGGCAGCAGAACAGAAGAAGGCGGTAGAGCGGGTTGGGTTGAGGTATAAAAGAGAAGAGACGAAGAAAGGTAGCGTAATGAATACATAACACAATAGGACACAGCAGATTAGTGTAGAGTAGGGCAGCGCAGAGTACGGTATGGTAGTGCAGAACAGGTTAGATTACATTAGGCCACAGCAGAGTAGATTAGGACATAACACAGGTTAGAAAAGTGTAGAACACCACAGTATAGAGTAGGGCAGAATAGGTAGGGTAGAATAAAGCAAAGCTGAATTGAGTAAGACAGAACATGTTAGAGTTTTACACAGCACTATAGAGTAGGGCAGAACATGTTAGAACAGAACAGAGTAAAGCACAGCAGAATGGGTTAGGTTTGAGTAGAGCACAGCAGAATAGAGTAGAGCAGAATAGGATAAGTCAGAGTATGGCAAAGTAGAGTAGAGTAGGCCATGGCGAAGTAGTGTAGATTTGGGCAGTACAGTAGGGGACAGGAAACTAGTGTAGGGTAGGACAAGCCAGAACAGAATAGGGTGGAATACAGCCCAACAGAGTGAAGAAGGGCACAGCAGTGCAGGGCAGAAACGGTAGGACAGAATACAGCAGAATAGGCACAGCAGGGTAGGACATAGTAAAGCACAAAGCTAAAAGAAGGATTATCAGGCTTATTTACAAAGAGCAACAAATGGTTACAGCCAATGACAAAAAATCAGAAATTTGCGTTTAGCAGTCTAAAGGAGACTGGTGATAGATGGTTTCTGACGGGTAATATCGAGATTGACTCCCTATTTATTCATAGTGATCTGATGAACTGAAAGTCACACTAGTCTAAAAAGGAGGCTGAATAGCTATTGTGAGAATTGGAGCAAAATAAAAACGCTGTTGCCAGCAATATTAAATTAGTTTCCACTTTTTTTTGTTAAAGGAGGTAAAATGGAGCATTGCTAAAAATGTTGACTTTAGCAACCATGCGGGATTTAATCTTAAAAAATGCCATAAGGAATTTAACTGGTTGCTGTGGGCAACAGCTTTAGTTTTGTGAACTGATATGAAGCACCTGATTGGTTGGCTGCTACAGGCAACAGTTTCAGCTGTGCCCATTTACTCTTGCGTCAGTGGTCTGCGTCTGTGTAATGGTGTGTATGTGGTATATGCTAACTGACCAGAAGCTCGCCATCCATTAATAACATTTTCCTGAAAAGTCTCTAGACTGCTTCATTTTTTTTTCACCCAATGACCTTGCCAGAAAAGGGGAGTTTGCAACGGGACGTTTGGGGGCGGGTCTAAATACTGCTCATGCCATGCAATATAAAATTCCTTTATACAGTCAACTGAAAACCTTCCCTGCACAAATATCTCTAATATCCCAAATTAAGTCTAATGACATTTCTATGAGTGCTACATGCCGACATTCCTCATTCTACTGCAAAGTACATAGCTGCCTGAAAATAGGCCACACCTCCAATTTACCCTACAGGCACCCATACCTCACCAAACCACTCCTACTTTCTATGAAAGCATTACCCATGGGCTTCCAGACATTATGGTTCCCCAAATGTAGTCCTTTGAGATTTAGAATAGACGCCATGTTTAAATGGCTTCCTGGGAATATTAAACACACCGACCACAAAACCAATCAATGTTTTCTTTTTTTTTTAACCAAGCAAACATCAGATTGGTTACTGTGGACAAGGCCTCCATTTTGTCTCCCTCACATTTCACACATTATGGCCTCTATCCACCTTTCATATACTGTATCTGATTTAAAGAGGAACTCCAGTGAAAATAATGTAATAAAAAAAGTGCTTCGTTTTTACAATAATTTTGTATAAATGATTTAGTCAGTGTTTGCCCATTGTAAAATCTTTTAAATCCCTGATTTACATTCTGACATTTATTACATGGTGACATTTTTACTGCTGGCAGGTGATGTAGCTGCTGCATGCTTTTTTGGCAGTTGGAAACAGCTATTTCCCACAAAGCAAAAAGGTTCACAGACAGGAAACTGCCAGGAGTACCACCATCCTCAGAGTTCCTTGTGGGAGGGGTTTTACCACAATATCAGCCATACAGCGCCCCCTGATGGTCTGTTTGTGAAAAGGAATAGATTTCTCATGTAAAAGGGGGTATCAGCTACTGATTGGGATAAAGTTCAATTCTTGGTCGGAGTTTCTCTTTAAAGGGCTACACAGTGATAGGCAGGGAAAGGTTACTCACTAGTATCTGGTCAGTTGTCAGTTGATGGTATGCCTGTAAGTTTTATCCCTGAGTGTGTCACAGACGAGGTAATTTAAATGTCTTTTTTTAAGACCAAGGTTGAAATTTGTAGACATGGCTGCACAGGC
The DNA here is from genome assembly GCF_040937935.1 of Hyperolius riggenbachi. Taxonomy (NCBI): domain Eukaryota; kingdom Metazoa; phylum Chordata; class Amphibia; order Anura; family Hyperoliidae; genus Hyperolius; species Hyperolius riggenbachi. The sequence goes on along the minus strand of NC_090657.1, from coordinate 11,053,614 downwards.
GTCAATTAGCACGTAGCAAAAATTCACTAAGCCGACAAGTTATACCGGTTTGTTCCTAGCGTGTTTCTAGATCTACAGTATATAGGCGGAGGTAGTATATTAAGACAGCTGAAGCTGATGACACACTGAACATACAGCAAAAAGGTGCCTCAAAGTTTAGGACTCAAAATATGGAGTTATTTGCTTATGTTCTGTGCTTCAAAGGGTTGTCCCGTGTTTGTGTACTGTTCTACAGGTGAAACCAAGTTGCTATATGTAAATCACTTTTTTCCAGTGCCAGCTGTTTTCTTAAATAATATCCCACCTACGTGAACTCAAACGATTTCAAGACTTTTTTAGGTGACTGAAGACATGCTGTAACATACATCTTATCCTAGCAGACTTTTTTTGAGTGTATAACCTGCTGTTATTTTAGTAAGAACTGCTTATGTCCTGGAGGTAGCTTTACCTGCGACTGACACTAGTCTGACCTCCGAAATGGCTATTATGTTAACATTTACTTTGAAACAAAAAAACTTTATTATACTTGACAGCAAAATCATTTGAGTGAAGTGGTTTAGACCCTTGAGAAAGGAATCCCACCCTATGGTACTCAAATACACATGTATACACCAACTAAACCCAAAGTGGTTACATTTTCAAAGCTCACGTGTTGTTAAGAGAGTAAACCTGCAACTGCACACCTATCCATGCAGATGCACGACCCCTTCCTGCACCAGCAGGCTTCCTGTTCAGAAAATGAGGTCTAGAAATCCTACCACCTGTGAAATACAAGTCTGCAGCAGAGTGTGCCAACATAGTGCCTGACCTAAGCTCACGTTCATCTCTTCTGCATACAACTGAATATGGATGAGCTGGACAGCGGACTGTGCAGCTAAAGAAACAAATGTGCAAACTATTTCCACACCTTGTGGCTCCCTCTCTCACTTTACTTTGCTATCATTTTCTTTTGCATGTTTTCTTCTGTAGTACTGAGAAATATAGACTGGTCTCTGAGTTCCTTCCTGCTTTGGGAGTTGCATCGCCACTCTAGATTGATTCACCCACTAGCTAAAACCTAAAGAGGGCAGGACTTCAGCCACGATTTAGTGGCAAGCACAAGTGACTACTGAAAAAGGTATTTTGTCCACCACTTTGCTACTGTTTTGTTTATATTGATTTATCAGCCTGCTTGTTAGAATTTGTCTTGTTCAATTTGGGTTTAGTAGGGCTTATGCGTTATTCCACCTTTTTAATTTCACCTTTAACTCATGAGAAAAATATCGCATCTTGTGGCCCTTGTCTCTTCCATTCCAATTCATGGAGAGATCATTCATATGATCTAATATTCTCCCCCTTTCTCCAGCTCAGGAGAACCTTAGTATAGTAGGTAGGCTAGCCTACACTGATCTTTGACTTCAGTTCATCTGTTGTTGTTTTTTAACATTAGTTTTCATGCAGAGCAAATCATCATGGTTTGATAATTTTGTCATCAGTCTGAGTTCAGGTTGGCCTCAGGTCGACCCCAACTTCCCACAGCTGGGACTGATATCAACATAAACTTAACCTGACGCAAAGGTCTGTGTTCACTTGCCCTAAAATAGCCTTCATGTTACACAGCAATGCCAGTCGTATATGCTGGGAGCCCTACATTTTATATATTTTGCTGTTAAAGTGGATCCGAGATAAACTTTTACTCATTGCATAATTGTGTTCCTTACACATAGTTTATAGGGCATTCCTCAAGCCAAATACTTATTTTTTTGGTTTTAATACTCTAATTCCCAATAAAATAAACAAGCCTCGCCCACAGCTCATAGTGCCTTGGCACTCCATGTAGCAAGGGCTTATGGGAGCTCAGTCTGGGCAGGAGGAGGTTACTAGCCAGAGATTCCAGAGGCAGAGGGGAGGAGGGAGCTGAGGGCTGGAGATGCAGTTGCAGCTTGCCTGTGTGTAATGTGACAAACAAAACATGGCTGCTTTCATTGCATCGCAGGAATAAATAATCATAAACTGTTGAAGCTGTTTGCAACTAGATATGCTGTGTAAACTATCTAAACTTTAGATAAGATATATAGACAAGTTACTTGTCATAGTTAGTTTTTCATCTCGGATCCACTTTAAGTGCACAGGCACAACAGAGCTGCACTACAACCTTATAGTCTTAGTACAAAAGGCAGATTTTAGAGAAATATTGTAGTATTAGATGATCACGTTCGTTCATCTCCAATCCTGATTTCCAGGATCCTAACTTATCGCACTGTATCGATATATAAACCTGTTGGTGTGCCGACATGGTAATCAGAAGAACGGTTTATAGTACAGTCACCCTGCTCAGCTTGCATTGGTACGTATTAGCGGTGATAGGAATGCAGTGATTGTACGACTGGTGAGATGTGACACAAGACAGATGAGTGGAAGCATCATCAAATATTAACCTGAAGATCTATGCAAAGGTTTCATTCCAGCTTCAGTTACAGTACAGGCTGCGTTATTGGTCAACGCAATTCTGATAGACGTGATGTTATACGGCAGAGCAGTGAAATATCCAACAGCATTATCTGGCTTGTCCGATTAAAGTTTACCGTTCACTTCCTAGCAAATAATAAGTTAAACCCACATTTGTCACACAAGAGTTTTGTGTAAAGTGTTACCCCAACTTGCAATACAAGTGGCACTCCGTTACTCTTCACTGCATTTAGCAAGTATGCTGGCTCTATATAATTCTATAATAAGAAGAAGTGTTGGTGTTTGAATTCAGAATATCGAATTCGGAACACCCGAATGCTCTTTAACTGCACATTTCAGTACCGAACAAGCGGGCAGGGTCAGGTTGAAGAGGAGCCCAGGGTGAATAAAACTTTGTTAAAAGCAAAATAAAACTAGAAAAAAAGGAGGTGGCTTACCTCTCCAATGACACTAGCAAAAAGTAGTGTATGCTTTTTAATGAATATTAGCACAGGCAACGCGTTTCGTGGGTGCAAGCCCACTTCCTCAGGCCAGTAAAAGTGCAAATTGTATGAAGCCAAAAGACATGGAGCGCCTCATGTGCTTCATGTGGTTTATTGCCCCTCAATTCAGTGAGTATAATTGCTCTCAGCATATTTCTTCAAATATTGGTGACATATTGCGCTACTGGGCTCCCATTATCTCTGTTTTTGTTTTTTTTGCAAGGTGTATAATCACCTCACCCCTTCCCTCCTCCCCCTTCAATAGGGTCAGAAGGAGTTCACTACTTGCACCTCACAGCATTTCATACTTCCTCCTTCCGGCTTTGGAACGAAGAAGCATCGCAGGGATGTGAAGCGCAAGTAATTTAGCTCCTCCTCACCTTGTCCACTTGTTTGGTACTAAAAATGGTGCTGAAATGTGCTGTTAGTAACACTAATAATAATAAATGCGCCTAGGGACACTGAGATACTGGAAATGTTCCTTCCTGATATGTGAAGACCTCTGTGTAAGCCAATAGAACAGCAGAGGGTAGCCCTGAGCACTGTACTAATCGCTACACTGTTACTAATCATTTTCAGCAAGTTAATTCGTTTGTTTTGGGGTTTTTTTTTCACTTGTATGGGAAAGTAACAGCCACTGCTGACTTCAATGGATAGGTCATTTATAAAAGCAGTAAATTACAAAGCAATCTGAGTAGCGTTGAGATAATGATCATTTTTTAACGAAAACTGGAGTTACCCTCTAAGCTAGCGGGACTTCCCAAGTCAACAGGATGGGCCTGATTCACTAAGACGCCTCCAGTGAGATATCATGAATACCCCAGCAAACTGAGACAGGGCAGTCTTCAAAAAGTTAAAAAATTGTGTGCTGTTAAAGTGGCAACCCTCACTATGATTTCATAGCACTGAACTGGGGGTGGCAAAGCTGAACCAATTCATAGTAGATCACTTTTATTTAATCCAGTCTGAGTTTGTTTATGACTCATAATATCCCCACTAGAAATGCCTTAGTGTATCAGGACCACTCAGTGGTTGCCTAGATACTAGAGTGTGTTGATTACCATGGATGAAGACCTTTGTTGTCCATCCTTGGTTGTCAGGGCATCCCAATAACTAAACGTCCCATGTATTGACCTGGTGACAGCGGCGAGACAAAAATCTATTGTTGCAGATCTGCATTTAGCTCAGTCAGGAAGTGAAGGATGTACGTTATACTTGCTGATTGGAGATTCCATTGCCACAAAAATTTTCTGATTTTGTTGGCTGCTCTGGAAAAATGATTGTGAAAATAATGAACTTAGGAAAGCACCAGGTCTTACAGTGCACTATGATACTGCTTATCATTCATATATGAAGGCGGGAAGACATGATGCATCCCTTGTACATTACTACCCTATACCATTAGCACAGCTCTTGGTGGCAATAGAGTGACTCTCCTTTAGGGATGCTCATTCAGATTCCACGGAAATGCAATTTCCAAAATCCCGATCGGAAACTGCATTTCCACATTGGAATGCGGAAATCGGTATTGCAAATGCATTAGGCGGATTTCCGCCGGAAATCGCGGAAATTCTACCCGACTTTAACATCAATTTTCTCAAAAACTATAGGGTCTTTTTGAACACTTTTTTTTTTGCATCTTGTTCACAAGATTCGGTTTAATAAACCCTGAAAATGTGGTGTTTCTAGGACTTACGGGGGCTTTGCTATTAACCGCTAAAGTCGGCGGATTTTTACTGTAATGTAAAATGCAGAAAATCTGCATCTGCCTATTTTCTGCATTTTACATTACAGTAAAAATCCACCGACTTTAGCGGTTAATAGCAAAGCCCCCGTAAGTCCTAGAAACACCAAATTTTTAGGGTTTATTAAACAGAATCTTCTGAACAAGATGCAAAAAAAGTTTTCAAAAAGACCTTACAGTTTTTGAGAAAATCGATGTTAAAGTCGGGCGGAATTTCCGTGATTTCCGGTGGAAATTCCACATTGGAATGCGGAAATTGGTAGCGGAAGGCGGAATCTGTAATTGGCAATGGCGGAATGCGGATTCACCGCGGAATCGGAAATTGGCATTCCGACCATCCCTACTCTCCTTGGCAAATAAGGAACGTCCGTAGCCATTCTATACATTGCCTACCACTTTCACCACAATGTCACAGCTGGTTCAAAACCCTGCACTACCTTGACATTCATAGAGTCAAGGATAGAAACTGTACTAATTCAGCTTGCTGTAGGTACAAATGATGGCTTCTTCAGTTCAACAAGCTTAGCTGTAGAAAACTGCAAACAATATGCCGAACAAGTATACATATTTCAAACGCCTGTACAGGCCTAACTGAACAATGCTGATTATTTCACTGCCTTGAAGTACAATAAATGATCTAAAAAAAAGATAAATGCATTCTGTAACATCTGATGAGAGTGTGATGCACGTGACACAACTTTGGTTTGTGTAGATTTGTCTACGCCGATTATAATTGACATCATATAGAAGTGTAAGACGGCCTGTAAAATGGTAAGCCATGTTTTTACCATGTAAAACAACTATGACACAATGGGCTTGATGCGCAAAGACAGCGTTAATATTGCCGCGCAGAGACGGCGCACAGCATTACCACCATTACTCCCGGCAGTGTGTACTACGAGTTACGCCGATAGCAGGACCTGTGGTACTCAAGTAGTGTTGCTACAGTAACGGGTGTTACTAATGAGCGTTACCGATAGTATTGCCATTACGGTAGCAACGGTCATGCTACTAGAGTACCACGGGTCGTGCTAATACACGCTGCCAGTAGCTGTGTGCGCTTTCTGGGCACAACAATATCACTGCAGTTTTGTGCATCAAACCTAATGAAGACTGTACCCACTGTTTACACCTAGGCCTGGTGCCGTTAAGAGAAGATGTGAAAAAAAAGGGGCATTATTGTTTGGGAGTAGCTCTCAGAGGGTAGACTGCAGATAAATAATGGAACAAACAGATATTGCTGACCAGTAGGGTAACATTGTTATTATCCCATCAAGTACACGGCTCACTTTTACCATACATTATTAACCACCCTCAAATTGGACACATTCTTGGTTAGCATATCTGAAATTTCCAAGTCAAAGTATTATGCAGTTGCCTAGATGCAGAGCCTTTACAATCAATAATGTCTATTGAAGCTGGACCTAACCTCTTAACCTCTTTAATGCTAGATTCTCATTGGCTGCTAGTATACAACTACTTGATTTGAGAGATAAGTCTGTACATGTAGACAGTGGGTACATAAAATAATGCTTCTGGGTTGTAGAGCAGTATTGCCTAAATGCATCATAGGTACTCTCTTGAATTCCAACACAGTCTTTATCTAGCATAAAGTGCCGTCTTTCTAAGTGCGACTATGAAAAACAAAACCCTTCAGAATATGGTGTTTCTAGTGCCACAGCACCCTGCACCAGCATCAAGTCCAAACATTATTCTTGAGAATGTCCTAGAGGATTGCAGCCATTCAGGGTGTTTTCTTTTTCTGACCAGTGGGAGGGGGCGCGGATCACCAATCAAGGCCTATAAAACAAACAGGAAACTTAGAAGATTAAAAAGACTGAAGAAAGAGGAAGGTGGGTGCGCCTTTTAAATTCTCAAAATGATGCCTGATCATCCGCAGTTTGCGACTCCTTCTCTCATAGTCTTTAGGTCCGTCACAGTGAGAAACCTGGAGATGCAGGACATGAGAGGTCCACAGGGAGGATTACACACCACAATACTGAAAATAATGCTTCAGTGCTGACGGATTGTCCGTTAATACTGGATATTAAGGGAGGTTGGGGGATTTGGGGGGGGGGGGGCAAGGGGCAAACTTTCCTTCACATCTCGTGCGGGATGCTCCATTGAGTAGTATCAACATGAAACATCTTCCTTCAGTCCCAATATAAGCCTCTATTACACTGGCGAGGTAGCGGTGGAGTCGCTGCACAGGCTCTGGGCTATGTCCTCCCTCTGGATTTTGAGGAGAGCTGAGTACAGGGCATCAGTGGTGGCACTGTCCTTGCTGGACCAATCGGTAAGCAATGCTCGCACTGGGAACTCCTCCTTGGTGAAATTGTCTATGAACTCATCTTGGTAGCCAAGTACTCCAGCCAAGTTCTTCCATGTCTGTTCCAAAGAGCTGCTCAGTAGCTTCTCTACCTCTTCTTGTCTGCATGGGGGAAGGCTGGTATACAGATGAAGGTCATTTTTACCTAATAAGAAGAACATGAAATGGTTACATATACAAATATTGCATTATCTTAATAAACATCATCTATAGTTATTGTGTGCTGAACGATTATTAAAAAAAAATACCCCACAGATTTTGAATATTTTGAACAGATTGTAAAAGTAATCTTATACTACATGTAAGTGATAAAATAGTCCACTCATTGGCTAATAAAAACTGAAAGTGTGTATGCACCTTTAAGCCTCGTACACATGCTAGATCATACATGTCAAACTCCGACCGATGGGCCAGATCTGGCCCACAGAGCCATCAAAATTGCCCCCCAAATCATTTCCCCACTTTGCATTATATTTGGCCCACTCTAGACCACCAAGGAAGCTGTATTGATGAGGGAGGGGGCCACTAGACTCCAGGGAACTTCAGAGGAATGGGAGGACCATTGGACACCAGGGAAGTGTATAAGGAAGGGAGGGGGCACTAGACAACAGGGAACTGCGTATTGGAGAAAAGGGGGCCATTGGACACCAGGGATTTTTATAAGTGAGGTAGGTGGCAAATAGACATTGAGGATGGCCCGGGACTTAGCACCAGTGTTTAATTTTTGGGCCACTTTGTATTTGAGTTTGACACCCCTGTGCTTGATGAAACTCGGTGATGACATCTGCCTCTGCTGAGAATCTAGCAGCAGCAGCACAGTGGCACGCAATGCCACCTACCGAAGGCCAAGAGCATTGTCCTCCCCACTCAGCCCGGCTGCCGCGTGACGTCACTTACACGCCACTCTGTTACCGTATTTGCTGCCATATAAGACACACTTTTTCTCCCCAAAAAAATGTTGAGGAAAAGTCACTGCCTCTTATACAGCAAAGGCAGGGAATCCCCGATTTACGAACACCCGCCGATACAAACCGCCGACCCACTGCCATGGGGATTCCCTGCCTGTGTGTGCAGTGTGCCCGCTAACCCCAGTGTGCCTCTTCTCCCTCCCACTTGTGTCTCCAGGCCCCCCGTGTGTGCAGTGACAGCCGGCTTACCTCATCCGCCATGACTGCATGGATTGCAGACATTAAGGGGAGGGAGGAGAGTCAAGCGGGGGGAGCCAGGCACACTGCAGACACGTGGGGGGGGGAGAGACGGGAAGAGACACGGGGAAACAGGAGGAGGCATGCAGGAGAAAGGAGGACACAGGAGGGGGCATGTGGGAGACAGGAGGGAGCATGTGGGAGACAGGAGGACACGGGGGAGACAGGAGGGGGCATGTGGGAGACAGGAGGACACGGGGGAGACAGGAGGGGGCATGTGGGAGACAGGAGGACATGGGGGAGACAGGAGGGGGCATGTGGGAGACAGGAGGACACATGGGGAAGACAGGAGGAGGCATGTGGGAGACAGGAGAGGGTATGTGGGAGACAGGAGGGGACATGGGGGAGACAGGAGGGGGCATGTGGGAGACAGGAGGGGGCATGTGGGAGACAGGAGGACATGGGGGAGACAGGAGGGGGCATGTGGGAGACAGGAGGACACGGGGTAGACAGGAGGGGGCATGTGGGAGACAGGAGGACACATGGGGAAGACAGGAGGAGGCATAAGGGAGACAGGAAGACAAATGGGGGGTCCAGGAGGACACATGAGGAGCCATGGGGACATAGGAGAACACATGGGGACACAGGATGACACATGGATACAGGAGGACACATGGGGGAGACATGGGGACATAGAACAACACACGGGGACACAGGACACCATTTTGGGGGAAGACATGCACAAGAAGCTCTTGAAATATGGACGCACCAGGTTTAGTTTATTTTTCCCTGGCTTTTGCCCTCTAATCCTAGGTGCGTCTTATATTCCGGAGTGTCTTATATGGCGGAAAACACGGGTATCTCTTGACCTTTGTATTAACCAATGTGCATGAAGTGGCTGTGCACATCTCAGGAATCACAGCAATTTTAACATTTCTTTAGGACAGGTGGGCCAGATTGATAAATACACGGCATTCCAGATTAGCCGTATTGGCCCTCACTTTTTCGCCTAAGTTTGCTCCTAGGAGGTATTTTCATGTTTATCGATACAATGACTCTCAAGCCATGGACGAGCAAAAACACTCAGAAAACACTCAGATTAATTTTGACAGTAGTTTTTAACCCATTCAGGTTCCGTGGTTTTCACGTGAGAAATGTTCACCTCCCATTCATTAGCCTATAACTTTATCACTACTTATCACAATGAACTGATCTATATCTTGTTTTTTCCGCCACCAATTAGGCTTTCTTTGGGGGGTACATTTTGCTAAGAGCCACTTTGCTGTAAACGCATTTTAACAGGAAGAATAAGAAAAAAATGGAAAAATTCATTATTTCTCAGTTTTCAGCCATTATAGTTTTAAAATAATACATGCCTCCATAATTAAAACTCACGTATTGTATTTGCCCATATGTCCCGGTTATTACACCGTTAAAATTATGTCCCTATCACAATGTATGGCGACAATATTTTATTTGGAAATAAAGGTGCATTTTTTCCATTTTGCATCTATCACTATTTACAAGTTTAAAATAAAAAAAATATAGAAATATTTCATCTTTACATTGATATTTAAAAAGTTTAGACCCTTAGGTAAATATTTACATGTTTTTTTTTTTTCATTGTAATGTTTTTTTGTTTTTTTTTTATAGTAAACATTTTATTTGGGTAGTTTTGGGAGGGTGGGGGGTAAACAATAGATTTATAATGTAAATGTGTGTTCATTTTAATTTATTTTTATTTTCAGTTGTAGTATTACTTTTTGGCCACAAGATGGCGGCCATGAGTTTGTTTACATGACGTCACTCTAAGCGTAACACACGCTTAGAGTGGCGCATCGGGGAGGGAACAGCCAGAAAAGGCGCAGCTTCCGAGAGAAGCTGTCGCTTTTTCAGCGGGGGAGAGGAATCAGTGATCGGCCACCATAGCCCGATACATTGATTCCCTGGCAACCGAATCCGCGGCCGGGAGTGCGCGTGCACGCGCGCGATCGGCCGCGGGGGCGTGCGGTAGCGCGCATGGTTCCTGGACGTAGTTTCTACGTCCAGGAACCAAAATAGGTTAAACTACTTTTTGGTATTTTTTCAATTGTAAAATACTGAAAAGTTATTATAAAGAAAAAGTTCTCTCCCAAGAGAAAACCTAGGCGAAAAAGTGGAATGAATAAGGGTCTTGTCAGAAGATGACAGAAGACACGTGGCTCTTGTTAGGAGCTACAAACTAATATTTACTTGGTAGAGTTTATGTTGAAGCCTCTGGTGATGTGCCTACACTGTCACAGAGTCTAAATAAATGTTTGATGCTAAATATTTAAATACTAAACGTCCAACCTTAAAGCAAACCTGAAGTGACCTGAAAAAAAGACCTTGATACGCACCAGAGGGAAGGATTTAGATCCCATAGAGCCTTCCTGGACCTCTCTTCATCTCCTCGTTCCCCTACTGTCCCCCATTCAAAGTTGGGCCTTTGGGACTCCTCGGGGGGCTTTGGAAGCACCAGCATCCTGAAGTGCTGGGTAAGGATCTGCTCGTCTTCGGAAGTACTTGGGGACACAAGTACTTCTGAAGGCTGCCCCTAAGGAGGTCCAAAGACGTATTCGACCTGCGGGTCAAATCATTTTGCTGTCAGAGCTGGAACTAGGACACAGAGAGAAGATCGGAGGGCTCTACGCGAGCCTTCACTTTTTTTAGGTGAGTATCTAAGTCTTTTTTCCCCCCAGCTTAAAAAGAAACCGTGACCAAGAATTGAACTTCATCCCAATCAGTAGCTGATGCTCCCTTTCCCATGAGAAATCTATTCCTTTTCTCAAACTGATCATCAGGGGGCGCTGTATGGTTGATATTGTGGTGAAACCCCTCCCACAGGAAACTATGAGGACCATAGTCCTGGCAGTTTCCTGTCTGTGAACCTCATTGCATTGTGGGAAATAGCTGTTTACAGCTGTTTCCAACTACCAAAAAAGCAAGCAGCATCTCTGTCCAGTGACATCACCTGCCAGCAGTAAAAATGTCACCATGTGATAAATGTCAGAATGTAAATCAGGGAGAAGAACGTTTTTACATGGGCAAACACTGACTAACTTATTTATACGTAATTGTAAAAATTAAGCACTTTTTTATTACATTATTTTCACTGGTGTAGTGGTGTTCCTTTTTAAAGGTTGCTTTAAAAGACAGAAAAAAATGAAACCCTTAGCAATTTACCTCAATAATTGTAATACTTTATTGTGCAATAGATTTTATATTTATTTTTTTGTAGTGTATAAGTTTACTTTAAAAAGTTTGTTTTATGTACAGCAAAGTCCCCGTTATCTGGAACTCAGGCAACTGGAAGTCTCAACTATCTAGCATGCCTAAGAAGGATAAAGGGGCTGAGCTTTTTTGGGGGGGATTGTGCGGTCTCTATGCAGGTAAAGGGCATCGTATAAGAGAAGGTGGTAATATCCCGCGATATTTTATTTCCCTTTAAATAAAACGTTGATATTTCTCTGACACCTAAAAAGCGAGATAGCACCGTGATCCCAGCACTGTTTAAACACTGTTTTAAAAGGCAGTTGCAGTGATGTGTGTGCTTCATGGCTTCACTTGGAGCATAACTTAAAGAGGAACTCCAGTGAAAATAATGTAGTAAAAAAAGTGCTTTACTTTTTACCATAATTATGTATAAATGATTTAGTCAGTGTTTGCTCATTGTAAAATCTTTCCTCTCCCCGATTTACATTCTGACATTTATTACATGGTGACATTGTTACTGTGGGCAGGTTATGTAGCTGCTCCTAGCTGTTTTTGCTGTTAGAGACAGCTGTAAACAGCTCATTCCTGTCTGTGAACATTGTTACATTGTGGCAGTTTGTCCAGAGTACCGCGGTACTCAGAGCTTCTTGTGGGAGGGGTTTCAGCACAAAATCAGTCATACAGCACCCCCTGATGGTCTGTTTGTGAAAAGCATTATATTTCTCATGTAAAAGGGGGTATCAGCTACTGATTGGGATAAAGTTCAATTCTAGGTTGGAGTTTCTCTTTAAGACAATTCTCACGATTTAGAACATAATATATTGCTGAAATGTTGCTGAGTTCAGCAGAAACCACGTTGTGTAGTAAAGGACCAGAGTTGTGCAGGAATCATCACAGGAACTGCAATGTGCATTGTGCTCAGGAGAGGCTGTGCAGCTTTTCCCTCCATTTTATCTAACTTTTGTTTTTAGGATGTTTCATTCTTGTGAGTTTTGCAGTTAAAGGGGCACTATGGTGAACATTTTTAAAATTTCAAATATGTGCAAACATAGACAAATAGGAAGTACATTCTTTCCAGAGTAAAATGAGCCATAAATTATTTTTCTCCTATGTTGCTGTCACTTACAGTAGGTAGTAGAAATCTGACAGAACCGACAGATTTTGGACTAGTCCATCTCTCAATAGGGAATTCTCAGCAAGACCTTTATTCTTTATAAAGAAATTCCCTAAAAGGCATTTAAACAATGGTGCTGGTCAACTTCCCTGCTCACTACATTTTTTTGGCAACTGCCATTCACTAAGTGCATTTGAAAATAAATAAATCCCTGATAATCCCCCATGAAGAGATGGACTAGTCCAAAACCTGTCACTTCTGTCAGATTTCTACTACCTACTGTAAGTGACAGCAACATAGGAGAAAATTAAGAACGTACTTCGTATTTATCTATGTTTTCGCCATAGTGCCCCTTTAAGCTTTTTATTAATTAACTATAAAAAACCTATGTGCTCACACTGGGTAAATGGGCAAAAGCGATTAATAACCTCTTACCGTTGTACAAAGCCTCCTACCTGAGTAGAAAATTCCTCCAAAAATATAATGAGGTGTGGGGGGTCTGGGAGGATAAAATTATGGATTCTACAAACTCAATTTTTTTTCCTATTCTGGATCTGGATGAATGGGGGGGGGGGGGGGGGGGAGAGGGCCGACCGGACTATTTTCTTTTTCTTCTATCTTTCTTTTTTCGGCTCTCTCCTGAGGATGTACAATTGCCCTAACAATATTGTAATGTTAGCTTTGAAACAAAGGTCTTAAAATCTACAATATATATGTTATATCAAATACGAAATCTTGCACCTGTATATCATCTTCTGATTACCTATATAATTTGGTAACAACTGTACTGAACTTATATTGTACTCCTCTGTACTGTATTGCTTTCCTTATCTGTAAATGTTGTTAAAAAAAAAAAAAAAAAGCTTTTTTTTAATTTATATTTTTGTTATTTGTGTTTTCAGAAATGCTATCAGAAGAGAGAGAGGGGTATACTCACCATCTCCCTGGCAGAGTGGCAGCTCTCAGGTCAGTGTCTCAGTGTCTGAATCTAATGCTGTTTCTCACTATTGACAAGCGAAGGCTTTCAGTGAGGTGACATGTAAAGGTAGTGACTGCAATCTCTTCTTTTCAAATTTGTTTGCACTCCTACTGAACATTTTACAAACATTTAGACCCTGCATCTGGCAGAGCATTGGTGTAAAAACTGTGTTGCACTTCTGAAGATACGGCACCATGCTTTACATTACAGCGCCAGCATCACGGCAAGCGCAAAACTTCAAGCCTTGCAAAAACTAAAATGCAAGCAGTGGAAATGTTTATTTCAGATATTGAAGACCACTTCATGCACACTTTAAAGTGAATATTATTATTAAAGTGTAACTGTCGGACATAAAATCAAAAATCAATTCTTGATTGTTATCTGGTAAACAAATAATAAGGATGCTAACCAGGCAATCCAAAAGTTAAAATCACTATTACTTTTCTTATTGATAAATGATCATTCCCCAGTTTACCTGACTCTTATTTGGTACACACAACATTTGGTACACAAAAAGGAAGTTGCAGGACATGCTGGGCTGTCATCTTTTGCTTCTCTACTTCTACTTCTCTACTAGAGAAGCAAAAAAAGGACAACCCAGCATCCCCTGCAACTTCCTTTTTGTGTACCAAATGTTTGTGTGTACCAAATAAGAGTCAGGTAAACTGGGGAATGATCATCAACAAGAAAAGTAATAGTGATTTTAACTTTTGGATTGCCTGGTTAGCTTCCTTATTACTTGTTTACCAGATAACAAAAAAATAATTGATTTTTGATTTTATGCCCGACAGTTACTCTTTGAAGTGAATACTATTTGATAACATTAGCAGGAGCGTAACTTCATGGTGCCGCCTCCACCTTGCAGAGATCTATTGTGCCGCTCCTGTACGTAATGCAGAGTGGCACTTACCTCCTTCTGACGACAGGACAGGTCCACTTCTCTGCTTTTCAGTGTACAAGAGCTGTATATCCAATCACCATGCAGCTTACGTCCCTTCATGTCATGTGACAGGAACGGATTGGATATACGGTGCTTGTGCACTGAAGTAAGAAGCGGACCTGTATCACCACCAACAGGAGGTATTGTTTAAAGAAGAGCTGTTAGGTATAAGGTCTCAGAGAAAATAAACACATATATCAGTAGCTAAAGATTGGCTGTACTTACATTACATATGCATTTCACTGTCCACGTTTGGATTTCACAGAATTTGTATATAGTATATGCAGAGATAGATGCTCCTGACAGCTCATGGCAGGCTCCATGTTTTTCTGTCAAATGTGTCGTCATGTCCTGCCTGCTTCCTGATCACAGAAAAGCTCGTACTGAATAACACAGTGTGCAGTGAATATTAATGAGCCATGTGGCTAGGAACAATAGCTGACTCCTGCAGTGTACTCTGCCCCGAGATTTATCAGTGCTACGCGCTGGACTGAGTTACAAGCTGCTGAAACGTCTCATTAGCAGCCGAGGGGAGGGCCCCAGAATGCTTTGCAGTATAGTATGCGGCTTGCGTCCTGCTTAGGTCTAACAGTTTGCTGATAAGCACACATCAAAGGTAACTGAGATTTTTATCTTCACTAATGCCTTTTGGGCTTCCTTCTAAACTGTTTAACACAGGAGAATAGAGGTTTAAATTAGCTTCTGCAGCCTGACAGTTACTCTTTAAAGAGACTCCGAGCACCTCTCACAGGCATGCCTTTAAGACTTCGACCAGTACTGCAAAGTACTTAAAGATGCATACCTTTCTGTAGCTTGTGCTCTCTTCTTTCATTTGATGCCTGAATTGCCGTTCTCCACCAAACAGTTTTCATTCTATTTCAATTTAAAAATCACTGCTGCCATCTTGGCTATGTTATAACTTCCGGGTCACCCGTCTTCTCTGTTAGAGAAGTGCATCACTGAATGAAGCAGGAAGAGGAAGTGACACGCATGGCCATTGCAAGAGGCTCATCCAGAGGGGTCATAGCACGACTTTGTTGGAAGTCATCTGGCTTAAAGGCATGCCCATGAGAGGTGCTCGGAGTCCCCTTAAACACTCCGCCGCTGTTCTGCATTATGTACAGGAGTGGGCCCGCCAACCCCTGGCACCCCCCCCCCCCCCCCCCCGCAACAGCAGGGCTGTGGGGCTAGTGTTTAGTTACACCCCTGAACAACAGTAATACATTGACCACCCCGTACCTTGCATATGTCCCGTTGGCGCCTCAGCTGTGCTGTCGCTGTTGACAGAGATCCCGCTGTCGCTGTGCAGTTTCTCCCCCTCGGGGGACGGCGTCTGGTTGACTGGGTGGCTGTTTCCTCCTTGCTTGTTTTTTTTGCAGCTGTTCCACCTACATGAAGATGAGATAGCGAAGGATCACACACTTT
This sequence comes from Hyperolius riggenbachi, assembly GCF_040937935.1. Classification (NCBI taxonomy): domain Eukaryota; kingdom Metazoa; phylum Chordata; class Amphibia; order Anura; family Hyperoliidae; genus Hyperolius; species Hyperolius riggenbachi. Next base: position 11,037,774 of record NC_090657.1, on the reverse strand, counting down.
CTACCTAAACGTCACACAGCTCTCTCATATTTACTAATGAGTTTTCAAATGATGGAGAAAAAAACAAAGAAAAAAAAATACAGTCTACGTTACTACACAGCCATCCTTTTCACTCAATTCCATTACCCCAGAAAATTAAGAAAAAGTAGGTTCTCTTATTCGATTAATAATTACGTTAAAGGACACCCGAAGCGAAAATAAACTCATAAAATACACAATTGTATCTATCTTCCTTCTTCTAAAAATGACTTAAGATATTCCACTGTTATATTTTATGTTTAAAGCTCCTTTTTAAGTTTGAATTGTTTTATTGTTTTTGCTCAATGACACATTCATTGAAGTATGCCAGAACTAAAAGTCTAATGAACTATTGACCATTTGTATCTCTTTCCTGCTCTCAGAAGCCATTTTCTGCTAGGAAAGTGTTTTATAGTTGGAATTTCTTAACAGTGAGGGTCACACTGTGGTCACTTCCTGTCTGAGTCAGGACTGAGTCAGCCGCTTACATACCTGATATTTAACTCTTTCAGGCAGAGAAAGAAAAAAAAGAAACACAGCATAGTTATGTGTGTGCTAGGCACTGTACATACACATGTCTATCTCATCATGTCACACGTCACTTGGGGTAACCTGTAAATAATTGCTTTTTTCTATAGTATTTTGAAGTACTACAGACCATGGGATATGAATGTTTCATGCTAGTGAATGAGTTGCTCATAATTCTAGAAAATTGTAAGCAGTTTGGAATTAGGCTTGTAAAAAAAAGACAGGAGGTGTTTGGTCCAATTCCAAGCTTGCATGGAATCTGCAAGCCCTTCAGGGAAATCCAAATAAAAAAAAACTAACCTACCTGCAGCTTCCCGCAGCCCCTCGCAGTCATCCTGTACTCTCCAGCCAGCAGGGTGACCCCCTGAAAGCTGGCAGGTTACATGCCTTCTCGTTGCTTCCCCTAGCACAGCAGTGTTCTGCGCATGCACAGCAAGGGAAAATCGCTACTGTGCATGCGCAGAATGCTCCTAGCAACAAAAGCACAATCAGGGTGCGTGCAGCTTGGGGCCGCACATGCGGTGTAGCCTCCGACTAGCCCCGACCGGACAGCTTTGAAGGGGTCTCCGCTGCTGCCTGAAGGGTCACGGAAGGACAGCATGGGCACAGGATTACTGCAGGGGCTGCAAGAAGCCCCAGGTAAGGTAAACAGTTTTTTTTTTCAGGCTTAAGTAACCCTTTAATGACCATCACTACCAGTGACACATTTCAGGTGCGACTACACTAGGTCCTTCTTTTAGCTGTCTTTTCAGTTTTTCATTAGAGCTATGTGGGTATTCATCACCTCTGTATGTGCATTAAATAATAAACAAAATTAACAAACTGTTACTCTTGCCTGTTTGAGCACATGGCATTACGCCGCCTGTCATTTTGGCGCAGGGTGAACCGAATGACGGCTCATTCTGCCGCCGTACAAATTTAGAGCACTGTTAATTACTATTCTTTGGCAATCACTGGTCCCCAAATTACCCGTGCATGGGGCTCAGACTATAGCATTACTGCTATAGGCCGGCCAAGCTTTGGCGCTACGCGTCGCGCACCGAAAAGCCCTGCCTCGCCCTGCTTGCACCTCTTAAAGGGATACTGTAGGGGGGTCGGGGGAAAATGAGTTGAACTTACCCGGGGCTTCTAATGGTCCCCCGCAGATATCCTGTGCCCGCGCAGCCACTCACCGATGCTCCGGCCCCGCCTCCAGTTCACTTCTGGAATTTCTGACTTTAAAGTCAGAAAACCACTGCGCCTGCATTGCCGTGTCCTCGCTCCCGCTGATGTCACCAGGAGTGTATTGCACAAGTCCTGCGCAGACCAAAGACCATACTGGACTTGTGCAATACACTCCTGGTGACATCAGCGGGAGCGAGGACACGGCAATGCAGGCGCAGTGGTTTTCTGACTTTAAAGTCAGAAATTCCAGAAGTGAACCAGAGGCGGGGCCGGAGCATCGGTGAGTGGCTGCGTGGGTACAGGATGTCTGCGGGGGACCATTAGAAGCCCCGGGTAACTTCAACTCATTTTCCCCCGACCCCCCTACAGTATCCCTTTAAGCCACGAATACAGTATATTCTAGATTAAACTTGGCCAAGGCGGCTAATAGAGATTGCCTCGCTGGAGGATCTAGACTGAATCTAACGTGTAGTGCGTCCTCCTGACGTCTCCTTAAGATCTCCTTCAGCATTCTGAATCTTTATTGATCCTTGATGCCTAAGCGACCCCCAAACGCATAGTCCTCCACACACACCCCACACGTGGGAGGCCGCTCAATTGTGTGCCGCTTGTCATCCCTCCGCCTCCCTTCATAGTAACAGACACGCCCCTTGCCTGAATGGTGCAGGTCATTTGAGTGTCAGTAGCGCTATGGTAAAACGGGAGCTGCATACACTGCAATGTTTATTGTAGCTATATCGGCACCCAGAGGATAATGTGGGTACCACATGTATCCAGGACTGAGGTTAGGGCTAGGCATCAGATTGGTGCTTCAGGGTTGGTTAGTGTTAGGCATCAATGGTTCAGGGTTGGTTAGTGTTAGGCATCAATAGAGGGGGGGCTTGTGTGAGAATAGGGTTAGGTTTAGTGTTTTGATATTGTTGGATTTTGTGGTGGTGGATGGAGGCTGGGGTAGGTTAGGATTAGGCTTTAGTTGGGGGCCAATTAGAGTTAGGCATCAGTGGGGGTGGTTAGGGTTAGGCATCGGTGGAGAGTAGGTTGGGTTTGGCATCGGTGGAGGGTCGGTTGGGGTTAGGCATCGGGGGAGAGTCGGTTGGGTTTGGCATCGGTGGAGGGTCGGTTGGGGTTAGGCATCGGTGGGGGTCGTTATGGTTAGGCATCGGTGGAGGGTTGGTTAGGGTTAGGCATCAGTGGGGGTGGTTAGGGTTAGACATCGGTAGAGGATCGGTTAGGGTTAGGCATTGGTGGGGGTGGTTAGGGTTAGGCATCAGTGGGGGTGGTTGGGGTTAGGCATCGGTGGGGGTGGTTAGGGTTAAGCATGGATGGAGGGTCGGTTAGGGTTAGGCATCGGTGGGGGTCGTTAGGGTTAGGCATCGGTGGAGGGTTGGTTAGGGTTAGGCATCGGTAGAGGGTCGGTTGGGGTTAGGCATAGGTGGGGGTGGTTAGAGTTAGGCATCGGTAGAGGGTCGGTTGGGGTTAGGCATTGGTGTGGGTGGTTAGGGTTAGGCATCGGTGGACAGTCGGTTGGGTTTAGGCATCGGTGGAGGTGGTTAGGGTTAGGCATCGGTGGAGAGTCGGTTAGGTTTAGGCATCGGTGGAGGTGGTTAGGGTTAGGCATCGGTGGAGGGTTGGTTAGGGTTAGGCATCGGTAGAGGGTCGGTTGGGGTTAGGCATCGGTGGAGGGTTGGTTAGGGTTAGGCATCGGTAGAGGGTCGGTTGGGGTTAGGCATCGGTGGGGGTGGTTAGGGTTAGGCATCGGTGGACAGTTGGTTAGGTTTAGGCATCGGTGCAGGTGGTTAGGGTTAGGCATCGGTGGAAAATCAGTTAGGTTTAGGCATCGGTGGAAAATCGGTTAGGGTTAGGCATCAGTGGGGGTGGTTGGGGTTAGGCATCGGTGGGGGTGGTTAGGGTTAAGCATGGATGGAGGGTCGGTTAGGGTTAGGCATCGGTGGGGGTCGTTAGGGTTAGGCATCGGTGGAGGGTTGGTTAGGGTTAGGCATCGGTAGAGGGTCGGTTGGGGTTAGGCATAGGTGGGGGTGGTTAGAGTTAGGCATCGGTAGAGGGTCGGTTGGGGTTAGGCATTGGTGTGGGTGGTTAGGGTTAGGCATCGGTGGACAGTCGGTTGGGTTTAGGCATCGGTGGAGGTGGTTAGGGTTAGGCATCGGTGGAGAGTCGGTTAGGTTTAGGCATCGGTGGAGGTGGTTAGGGTTAGGCATCGGTGGAGGGTTGGTTAGGGTTAGGCATCGGTAGAGGGTCGGTTGGGGTTAGGCATCGGTGGAGGGTTGGTTAGGGTTAGGCATCGGTAGAGGGTCGGTTGGGGTTAGGCATCGGTGGGGGTGGTTAGGGTTAGGCATCGGTGGACAGTTGGTTAGGTTTAGGCATCGGTGCAGGTGGTTAGGGTTAGGCATCGGTGGAAAATCAGTTAGGTTTAGGCATCGGTGGAAAATCGGTTAGGTTTAGGCATCGGTGGAGGTGGTTAGGGTTAGGCATCGGTGGAGGCGGTTAGGCATTGGTGGAGAGTCGGTTCGGTTTAGGCATCGGTGGGGGTGGTTAGGGTTAGGCATCGGTGGACAGTCGGTTGGGTTTAGGCATCGGTGGAGGTGGTTAGGGTTAGGCATCGGTGGAGAGTCGGTTAGGTTTAGGCATCGGTGGAGGTGGTTAGGGTTAGGCATCGGTGGAGGCGGTTAGGGTTAGGCATTGGTGGAGAGTCGGTTCGGTTTAGGCATCGGTGGAGGGTTGGTTAGAGTTAGGCATAAGTAGAGGGTCGGTTGGGGTTAGGCATTGGTGGGGGTGGTTAGGGTTAGGCATTGGTGGACAGTCGGTTGGGTATAGGCATCGGTGGAGGTGGTTAGGGTTAGGCATCGGTGGAGAGTGGGTTAGGTTTAGGCATCGGTGGAGGTGGTTAGGGTTAGGCATTAGTGGAGGGTTGGTTAGGGTTAGGCATTGGTAGAGGGTCGGTTGGGGTTAGGCATCGGTGGGGGTGGTTAGGGTTAGGCATCGGTAGAGGGTCGGTTGGGGTTAGGCATCAGTGGGGGTGGTTAGGGTTAGGCATCGGTGGACAGTCGGTTGGGTTTAGGCATCGGTGGAGGTGGTTAGGGTTAGGCATCGGTGGAGAGTCGGTTAGGTTTAGGCATCGGTGGAGGTGGTTAGGGTTAGGCATCGGTGGAGGCGGTTAGGGTTGGGCATTGGTGGAGAGTCGGTTCGGTTTAGGCATCGGTGGGGGTGGTTAGGGTTGGGCATCGGTGGAGGGTCGGTTGGGGTTAGGCATTGGTGGGGGTGGTTAGGGTTAGGTTTAGAGATAAAACAATATTGGAATTTTGACTGCCCAGTAGTAGAAAATTGGTAATTTTACTATTTTATTAATTACAGCGGCACCCTTTTTACATGTATGCAGCCTGAAGTCTAGTGACGCATCTGTGCAGCATTTGGCTTTGAACCGTTGCCTGAAGGATGGAGCTCTGATCCCTGTCGGGTGACAGCAACCCTACATTTGTACGTTGCTTTACACTGTTGGTGTCCTTATCAATAGATAGGCGCTCCATATCAATAGAGGGCTTGGGATTCCAATGTAAAGCGTGCACTGAGGCCCATAGCTCCATAGCAATGCCATTGATTGGGGTCTGTCAGTGGCATATTTCACTTACTAAAAAGAACATATCTATGCAAAACTGGACTGAAAGATTAAGAACTACTGAATACATGCGACTGGTTTATCAAACGATAAATCAAAAACATTGAACAGATGTCAGTGAAGATCATTTAGCCCCTCTATAGGTGCAGACTAACCAGCAAGCTCATGGTGACCCAGAACTCATTGGAGTGTGTAAGGGACTACAATGGTCCTAAAAGCCCCCTTACTAAGATGTTAAGAAAAACAAAAATTTGCTAACCTAAAACAGAAAGAATTTGCGATAATTCAGGTTGGAGTGACCTTGAGATGTCTCCCAGAGCACCACTGCTGAATATATGCAAATTAACCATTGTACCCTTAGAAGCTAAACACACCTCCAGAACCGCTGGAATGCAATGATGTGTCAGCTTGTTAATTTGTACAGAGCCATAATAATCCAACATGCATACAGACTGTTTCGGATTGTTTGATCCTCATCAGTGCATGGCATGGATTAATTTGGCTCTATGGAGTAGGGCTTGTAAACCGAGAGGTGCAGACTAACCAGCAAGCTCATGGTGACCCAGACCCCTCTATAGGTGAAATTCTTTTATACATAACAACCCTATTAATGAAAGTCTCATCCATTGAATACATCAAGTAGACAGTGGCCAATGACGGTAGGGAACATTGGCCTGTGGATACATTACTGTAACTCTTTCAAGTACAATTTCCTCCAAAGTTTTTCATCTATCTTCAGATACGTACGGTATATGTCAGCCTGGGTAGATAGAGTTTGCATGTTGCTCACCACTCTGATGAGAAGCATGTTCTGAGCTATGGGAAGAGGAGAACTTGAGGAACCTCAATAGCAGCTGGGCAAGAATTTTCCAAGCTGAAGCGGGAGAGGCCAATATCAAGGCTCGTCTGTGCACCAATCATCACCTAACACAACTATGAACCATTGTTTCAGGACATGAAAGTCTACTGTTGGCACGCAGATTACATGGGTGCTGAAGTAAATTCCCATATCTCTATTCAGTACTGTACACTATCAATGAAATCTTGACACATGCCGGTCAGAATGCCCCTTGCTGTTGGGTCTGCACCAGTCTAGCCAAAGCTCTTTCTATAGGCCTCCTAGACTAGTTAAGCAAAGCATGTGAGACAGGGCCGGTTCAAGCCACAATGAGGCGCTAGGGCAAAATTAACCTGGGGGCCACCTGATTTACCCCCCAACTCTGCAGCATATTTACCCCCCGGGCTCCGAGTCGACTGCCACCCTCTCCCCAGAACTCCTACCTCAACTTTTCTGCACTCCCTGGGGCCCAGGCACCGGTTTTGTCAGCATAGCCACTCACCTGTCCTGGCGCGCTGCTCCTGTCCATGCACTCTCATCTTCATCCTTGTAGGGTCACATCTTCTCAGTGACCCTTCGCATTATATTGCGTAATGGTCAAGAAGTGGCAGTGAGCGCGGATGAAGACTGGGAGAGTGTAAAGAGCAGTGTGGGCAGTTGAGCTGCTATGCTGATAAAAATTTTCAGGGGCCCAGAGGAGCAAACGTCAAGGGGAGACCTGCGAGGCCCAGCAGCACTTGGGGGTCCTGGGGCGATTACCCCCTTCACCTCTATGGTAGCATTGGCCCTAATCTGAGAAAATGCACAATAAAGTGGAATTTTAAATTATCTCTCATTCACCTACAGCAGTGTTTCTCAAACCTGTCCTTGTGACTCCCCAACAGTGCATGTTTTGCAGGCAACCTCTCCTATGCACAAGTGGGCTAATTAGTGTCTCAGCTAGGTGGATTCCATGTAGCTGGGACACTAATTACCCCACCTGTGCATAGCTGAGGCTGCCTGCAAAACATGCACCAATGGGGAGTAATGAGGACAGGTTTGAGAAACACTGACCAATAGTCCTGGCCTATACTAAGAAACTCTGCTGAGGGATAAACCCTTGGGGAGGATTGAGGTGGTCAAATAAACCCGGATATGCAAGGCAGATTAGAAATCATTCATTTCATACAGCTATATCTTTACTCTCTTTGTTAGGCATCTGGAAGTGGTGTGTGTGTGTGTGGAGGGGGGTGGGGGGGAGGATGGAATGAAGCCCAAAACAAAAATGGGCCAGGCAGCGCCAAAATCTGGCACTTGCCCCAACAACAGCAAGTAACCCATACACTAGTTAACAATATTATTTAAATGCAATTACAAAGTAATCAAATACTGTCCATGGAAAGTGCAGAGAAAATGCTCTAATGTGCAAGTTTTGGTGCATTTTGCATATACCTGTATATATTAGTACTCCCGGCTTACCGTTTGAAAACAATGAATGCTACCAGTCCAGCAATGACCGCAGCCAAAATGGAACAATAGACAGGGATGAGGTTCTCGGCAGCCCCACTCGGGGGAATAATCTTTGAGCCTCCTGACGTAGCACTGGTTAAATCCGGGTCGGTCACGGTGGTGTCCTGAATGGTTGTCTCGGCACCCTGCAAGGATGGAGTCACCGATGCGAACCGCGGGTTTGCATCTGAAGGAAAAACAAGGAGAGGAAAAATATATTGATGATGTTTCATGGGTGCTAGACAGGTCACTCATAAACTTTTATAGTAAATTAGTGTGGCTGCACTCTGTTTTCCTAATCAATGTGCCATTCTTAAAGGGGATCTGGGACATAAAAAAGCTTCCCTGGGGGGTACTCACCTCGGGTGGGGGAAGCCTCCTGATCCTATTGAGGCTTCCCCCGTCCTCTTGTGTCCCACAGCGGTCTTGCTGTTCCCCTCCGAACAGCGGAGATGTAAATATTTACCTTCCCGGCTCCAGTGCAGGCGCAGTATCGCCTCTCCGCTCGGAAATAACCGATCCCAGTCGGGTCCGCTCTACCGTGCAGGCGCAAGTCTCCTGTGCAGTAGGGCGCACACGATAGAGATCGGCTATTTCTGCCTATTTCCGAGCCAAGAGCTGAAACAGCGCCCCCACTGGAACAGGCAAAGATAAATATTGCACAGCCTGACAAATTGTCGGCTGTGCATTTAGTGGGCTGCAGCGAGACTACCGTGGGGAGGAGGAGGATGGGGGATGCCTTGATAGGATCCAGAGGCTTCACTCTACCCAGGTGAGTACCCCCCCAGAGAAACTTTTTTTTTTTTATTACAGAGCCTCTTTAAAGTGGAATAAAACTCTGACAAAACATTCAATAAAAATGTGTTTTCCTACTTTTTATTACCCATACAGTTATATTTGCTTTTGTGCACAAGTTATATTGTCTGTTTACAAGTTACAAGTTCCCAAAGTGTAGTTTATCTGCTCTGAAAGCCGCCATTGGATTTTACTGCATAGCTGCTATATTTATTTATTATAATGTATCCAGTGATCACTTCTCAGCTCTCTCTGGTTCTACAATGTGTGCAGTTCAGCATCAGCACACTGCTGGTTGGATACTAATTGTAGCAAAAAAAAAAAAAGGAATGTAAACAAAAGATAATATTGTCACCTCTTTGGATGTGGCCAGAAGTTTAAAGTGGACTTTCAGACTAGTTGGCTAAATGCTGCAGCCTTGCTATAAAATAAAGTTATATTTACCTTATAAGCCTTGTCCCATGAAGCCGTCCCAAGGTCCCTACATCACCCGACTTCCGGGGCCTGGCCCCGCCTCCCCTCTCCCCGGAAAAAAAACACCCAAGCTATTTACTGCAGTGAACCTTGTTGCATTGTGGAAAAATAACAACTTTTTCCAACTGCCAAGCAAGCATCATCTCCCTCTGTGCATAGAACTCTCAGTAAATGCACATTCCACACAAATCACCTGGCAGAACTAAAGAGGTCACCACTAGTGATACATTTCAGAATGTAAATCAGGGAGAGGAATGATTTTACAATGGACAATTGCTGGCTTAATAATCTATAAATGTGTTTTGTAAAAAAGAAGCAATTTTATTAATTGTTGTTTTCACTACAGTTACAATTTAAATAACTCATGGAAAACATTCTACTAGCAGCCGAAAAGCATTTCTGAATGATTTACATTTTATGTGATTTCATGCACAGGCAGTATGCAAAAATAGCACTACATTTTGTTCATAATTTCACTTAGCATGTCTAACACACTAAAGACTGTTAATGAAACAACGTCAATGAAAGCAATACTGTTCTAAATCTGACTGTGGATACAGTTACAATTTTAAGTCATTTTAATGAGTGAGAATGGCTTATCTACAGAAGAATAACTTTGTTGTTTGTAAGAATGATTCTCACCAATATGACGAATATGTTTTAATGTAGTTGTTTTATTAACTTTGCCTTTAGCAAAGATGATGGCTGGCTGCCAACATTTGCAAATATTTCTAGAGGGAAAATCTATGTCTTTCCTTATTTCTGCGTATGCCTTAAGCAAAGCAGAAAGCTGATTGTAAAGTTTTTAAATATTTTAATGAAACCTTTGAAGAATGTTTGGATATTTTGTGTGTGCCATCTGCATTGCATTTGCTTGTGCTTATGCTAGCTTGGTTAGCATTTTGGTGCTGTGATTAGGTACGAGTTGTTCTAGCTGCATGAATACTCTATTGGACTCATTGACCAGGAGTTGTTTTGCCCGCGAGTTGGTCTAGCTGCGTGAATACTCTATTGGACTCATTGACCAGGAGTTGTCTTGGCTACGAGTTGGTCTAGCTGCGTGAATACTCTATTGGACTCATTGACCAGCAGTTGTCTTGGCTACGAGTTGGTTTAGCTGTGTGAATACTCTATTGGACTCATTGACCAGGAGTTGTCTTGGCTACGAGTTGGTCTAGCTGCTTGAATACTCTATTGGACTCATTGACCAGGAGTTGTCTTGGCTACGAGTTGGTCTAGCTGCGTGAATACTCTATTGGACTCATTGACCAGGAGTTGTCTTGGCTACGAGTTGGTCTAGCTGCTTGAATACTCTATTGGACTCATTGACCAGGAGTTGTCTTGGCTACGAGTTGCTCTAGCTGCGTGAATACTCTATTGGACTCATTGACCAGGAGTTGTCTTGGCTACGAGTTTGTCTATAGGCGTAACTACTCTATTGGACTCATAGACCAGGAGTTGTCTTGGCTACGAGTTGGTCTAGCTGCTTGAATACTCTATTGGACTCATTGACCATGAGGTGTCTTGGCTACAAGTTGGTCTAGCTGCGTGAATACTCTATTGGACTCATTGACCAGCAGTTGTCTTGGCTACGAGTTGGTCTAGCTGCGTGAATACTCTATTTTACTCATTGACCAGGAGTTGTCTTGGCTACGAGTTGGTCTAGCTGCTTGAATACTCTATTGGACTCATTGACCAGGAGTTGTCTTGGCTACGAGTTGGTCTAGCTGCGTGAATACTCTATTGGACTCATTGACCAGGAGTTGTCTTGGCTACGAGTTGGTCTAGCAGTATGAATACTCTATTGGACTCATTGACCAGGAGTTGTCTTGGCTACGAGTTGGTCTATAGGCGTAACTACTCTATTGGACTCATAGACCAGGAGTTGTCTTGGCTACGAGTTGGTCTAGCTGCGTGAATACTCTATTGGACTCATTGACCAGGAGTTGTCTTGGCTACGAGTTGGTCTAGCTGCGTGAATACTCTATTGGACTCATTGACCAGGAGTTGTCTTGGCTACGAGTTGGTCTAGCTGCGTGAATACTCTATTGGACTCATTGACCAGGAGTTGTCTTGGCTACGAGTTGGTCTAGCTGCGTGAATACTCCATTAGACCGATTGACCATGAGGTGTCTTGGCTACGAGTTGGTCTAGCTGCGTGAATACTCTATTAGACCGATTGACCGGGAGTTGTCTTGGCTACGAGTTGGTCTAGCTGCTTGAATACTCTATTGGACTCATTGACCGGGAGTTGTCTTGGCTACGAGTTGGTCTAGCTGCGTGAATACTCTATTGGACTCATTGACCAGCAGTTGTCTTGGCTACGAGTTGGTCTAGCTGCGGGAATACTCTATTGGACTCATTGACCAGCAGTTGTCTTGGCTACGAGTTGGTCTAGCTGCTTGAATACTCTATTGGACTCATTGACCATGAGGAGTCTTGGCTATGAGTTGGTCTAGAGGCGTGAATACTCTATTGGACTCATTGACCAGGAGTTGTCTTGGCTACGAGTTGGTCTAGCTGTGTGAATACTCTATTGGACTCATTGACCAGGAGTTGTCTTGCCTACGAGTTGGTTTAGCTGTGTGAATACTCTATTGGACTCATTGACCAGGAGTTGTCTTGGCTACGAGTTGGTCTAGCTGCGTGAATACTCTATTGGACTCATTGACTAGGAGTTATCTTGGCTACGAGTTGGTCTAGCTGCGTGAATACTCTATTGGACTCATTGACCAGGAGTTGTCTTGGCTACGAGTTGGTCTAGCTGCTTGAATACTCTATTGGACTTATTGACCAGGAGTTGTCTTGGCTACGAGTTGGTCTAGAGGGGTGAATACTCTATTGGACTCATTGACCAGGAGTTGTCTTGCCCACGAGTTGGTCTAGCTGCGTGAATACTCTATTGGACTCATTGACCAGGAGTTGTCTAGGCTACGAGTTGGTCTAGAGGCGTGAATACTCTATTGGACTAATTGACCAGGAGTTGTCTTGGCTACGAGATGGTCTAGCAGGAAGCAAGAAATTTGGGCGCATGAGGCAGGTGGACAAAAAGGGCGCCGCCATTCACTCCCATAATAAATATCGTTTAATGGGCGCCCAACAGGAAAAAAGGGCGCCGGAGAAAAATAACGTTTTAAAAGCGGCGCCCGGAGACTTTTAATGTTTTATAACTGCTTCTCATGATTACACATTATTTAATGATTTATAATTTTTTACACATTATTTTTAAACGAAAAACAGTACAATATTTTTAAAACATTATTTTTATGCGAAAAATTGTAAAACATTTTTTTTTAAAAAACATTATTTTTAAATGAAAAACCGCACAATATTTTTTAAAACGTTGTTAATGCTCATCACAGGGGGTCTTCGGTTTAGGCACCACCAGGAGGGTCTTAGGTTTAGGCACCACCAGGGGGGTCTTAGGTTTAGGCACCACCAGGGGGGTCTTAGGTTTAGGCACCACCAGGGGGGTCTTAAGTTTAGGCACCACCAGGGGGGTCTTAGGTTTAGGCACCACCAGGGGGGTCTAGGGGTTAGGGATAGGTACAGGGAGGGTTCTGTGTGAGAGTAGGGTTAGGTATAGCTTTAGTAACATTCTTATTAATGTTTTATAAAACGTTATTATAAATTTCACTTTTTAAACAGGGAAGATTAACGTTTTTACAATTGCCGATTTCATACACATTATTTAATGATTTATAACTTTATAAAACATTATTTTTTAATGAAATATAGCACAATTTTTTTTTAAACGTTATTCATGCTTATCGTTTAAAACCGTGCGCCCTTTTTTCCCGGCGCCCTTTTTTAACGTACGCGGTCTAGCAGTATGAATACTCTATTGGACTCATTGACCAGGAGTTGTCTTGGCTACGAGATGGTCTAGCTGCATGAATACTCTATTGGACTCATTGACCAGGAGTTGTCTTGGTTTTGCACAATGCACATAACATTTTATCAAAAAAACTTCAGTTGTTCCAATAAAAACATGTCACGCACCTACTGCGGCAGTAAAGGTGGTACTCCCAAAGGGTCAAATTGGGCAAATGCCCAGGGCCCCAAGTTTTTTAGGGACTGTAGAGGTCACAACTCTGATATAATTAAAGTATAAAAATGTAAGTGGTCCCACCTTAATTGTTGTCTAGGGCCCCATCTTACCTTTTGTTTTTGCAATGGAAACATGTCAAGTACCTACTGCAACAGCAAGGCCAATACTACCAAAGGGTCATAGTTGGCATATTCCCAGAGCTTAAAGATTCTTAGGGGCCCCACAATTCAGGGACTGTAGAGCTCATAAGTCTGATGTAATTCAAGTGTGAAAATGTAAGTGGTCCCGACCTTAATTGTTGTCTCGGGCCCTATTTTATCTTTCGTGTTTGCAATAGAAACATTTCAAGTACCTACTGCAGCAGCAAGGCTGGTACTACCAAAGGGTCAAAGTGGGCAAATGCCCAGGGCTCAAACTGTCTTAAGGGGCCCCACAAGTCGGGGACTGTAGAGCTCATAAGTCTCATGTCATCACAGTATGAAAATGTAATGGGTCCCACATACATTTTTGCCTAAGGCCCCATTTTAATCTGAAACTGCTCCCCTTATCTAAGCCCCTAAAAGTGGTGTGATAAAAAAGAAAGGTGACTGCATGCAAAGGACTGTCAGCAGGTCAGTTAATATGGAGGTGTGGCTTCAGTGGAAAGAGCAGTTTAACCCCTACCTCCTATTTTTGTCACCAAACCAGTTATTTACAGCACTGTTCATTTGGAAGCCAGGCATTTAATTACAACTGAAGGGGATTTATCCTGAGGGTTTAATTGGCATACCAGTGCAACCTTTGGGTATATGGCCAGATGGGGTCTAATATTACACAGCTGAAATGCCAGCACTGAAGATTTCAGTTAATAGAGGTTGGATTTGGTGTTGTAGGTAGAGATAAAAACAAATTACTGTTAGGGTTAGATTAGAATGATTAGCCGATAAAGAAGAGTTAGCTTAGTTCAGACGCTCATACATATGGGGTTCAAATATCGTTTGACACTACCGATAAATGACAGATCAGGCAGATGTATTTCGAAAAATGACGATGCTCGGGTGTTTCAAATGACAGTTATGACAGATCACATCGGCAGATAATTGTTCATAGTCAGAAAATTGCACAGAGCAATCAACGGTTACTAAACGGTGTGTCCGCGAAGTCTCCGGAACCTCACCATCGTTTATCATTGTTCACATCACGTTGCGTGAATAACTCGAAAGTTGAATCGTGAAATTATCGTTCATCTGTCGTTTCTCATGATCTATCTTTCAGTGTGTACGTAGCTTAAAGTGTACCGGAGACCAGTAAAATAAAACAAATGATTTGTACCTGGGGCTTCCTCTAGCCCCCTTCATGCTAATCCATCCCTGGCTGTCTTCCCACGCTGCCTGGATCCTCATCTAGGTGACCCGGTAATTCCGCCAGTTGGCGCCAGTCAGCGCAGGTGCAGGCCAGCCGTGCACACTCCACCATCCAGGAGCGTTCTGAATAATACTGCGCAGGTGCAGAACTCTCCCAGGGGACGGGAGCCCGATGGAGAAGTGCACACATGGCAGGGCAGCAGCAGCACGTGCGCAGTACGCTCCGACTGGCAGAATTACCGGGTTACCTAGCAGAGGATCCAGGCGGCCTGGGAAGACAGCAAGGGACCAATCCGCCTGTAGAGGGCTGGAGGAAGCTTCCGGTATGTATACACTTTGTATTTTACTGGTCTCAGGTTTCCTTTAAGCCTGAAAGAAGTGAACCTTGGAAGTGAAAGGTAGGGCTAGTGGTCAGGGAGTGGTTGACATTGAAAAAGGATGATAAAACTAGGCATCAGAAAGGAGTTAATTTTAAAGGGAGAGGGTACATTTAGTCATTAGGAAGGGGTTAATTTTAGAGGGAGAGGGTCAAATTAGAACAGGAAGGGGATACAGGGTAAGCTTGAGGTTAGTCATCAGCAAGAAATTCTTTGTTTGGTGGGATGGATTAGGGGATGACTAGTGAGAAATTACCAAAATTATGAAATTATCATCATACTAGTGACCTTAGCCCGTTTAAAAACAGGCTCTAGGTCTTTCACCGCAACCACAGCACGCACCCGCCCACCACGTGCACAAACACGCTCGTCCCCCTGGCCTCGTCATCCTCCACCTCCTTCCCTGCGTCAACCTCCCAGCTCTGCGCTGTGCGTCCCTGTTGCCCTAGCAACCACAGGGAAAGCGCAGAGCGAGCCGGCTGAACTGCGCGCACATGCGCCATTCAGTTTTCACACGGACACAGGGACAAATGATGACGCAGAGACAGTTAGGGATTATTATATAGGACAGCAGAGCTCTCGGCTATACAGTACATCTGAATTCCTGTGCTAGCACCAAAATGAACGGTGCTCCGCATTACCCAAAACATGCACAACAAGTACATCATCCTGAGAAATCCCTATATCAGGACAACTAGCGGTTCTCAATGGGGTCAGCGACAATGCAGAGAATGCAACATGCTCAACCAGATGTTGATTGGTGGGGTGTGGACATGTACATCCAGCGGGTGCGGGTGCTACCCCCTTACATACATAACTTAAAGTTGCGGCACGTGCCCATTGGCCTGGCGCCAGTTATTTAACCACTTGAGGACCGCAGTGTTAAACCCCCCTAAAGACCAGGCATTTTTTCAATAAATTGGCCACTGCGGCTTTAAGGCCAAGCTGCAGGGCCACACGACACAGCACACAAATGATCCCCCCCCCTCTCTGTTGGTGGGGTCTGGTCGCCCCCCAAATGTTTGTTTATTTGCATTTGTTTGTTTTTTTTAAATAAAAAGTGTGCTTTTTTTATCTATTGTATACCCCCCTCCCTCCTCTCGCCAGCTAATCCCCATGATCAGCTGTCATAGGCTTCAGCCTATGACAGCCGATCACTCCTGTGGCTCCAAGGCTGTCCCCAGTACAGCGTTGCTGCTGATCGCTGCACTGTACCAGTATTTAGACAGCTCAGCTCCGCCCACCAAGCAGGAGATGCGCGCGCAGCCTGCGCGCGATCTCCTGCAAAGCAGAGCCCCAGGACTTTACGCCGATCGGCGTTAGGCGGTCAACTAGAGGTTAAGGGGCGGGCCTTTTTTACTATATGCTGCTAAAAAGTTCACATTGCCAAGTACCCACCCATAGTTATCTATAAAACTTCCTGCAAATTCCCATCCGATCGACGGGTAATCTGACAGAACTTTGCATCGCGTGTACATGTGCAAACTGCTTCTGATCAATAACAAGATCGATTTTCCTGTGATAACTTTAGAAAATGTATCCCGTTATCGAGCAGGAGCAGATCGGACATGTCGGAAATAATCACCCGATTCCTGTCGATTGGAAACTGCATTGTGTGTATTCAGCATTAGAAACACAACCCTAAGATTTATTGATTTATATACAGTATATATATATATATATATATATATATATATATATATATATATATATATATTTACAGTATATATAGCAAATATTAGAAATTCCATGGGCAACCAAAACTCTCAACTAACCAGCATGCCTGAGAGATAAGGGTACTTTGCTTTTGGGGTGTTTGTATCCTTTTAGATACTCACCATGCCTCCGGCAATGCCTTTCAGCCTTCCTCTTTCTCCTAGCGGGCTCCTAGTGGCTTCCTGTGTCCCCGCACGTATCCCAGCATGTCACGTGACACGATGCACGTCAGGTGAAATGCCGCCTTCCGTGCATGGGGGAAGCCGGAAAGCCATTTGGAGTCTGCTAGGAGCAAGAGGAAGGCTGCAAGACGTCTCCGGAGGGTGATTATTTGGTAGGGAGGTTTGTGCAGTTAAGGCTGGTTGCTCAAACAACCGGCAAGCACATGTATCCGGCTTCAAGCGATCCCCCGCTTGTGGCAGATACTGGGGACTCTACTGTCCATCCTTTTAGGCTTTAAAGAGACTCTGAAATCTCAAAATTCAGGTTTTTATTTTAAAGTGAATGGGAACCGCATTTAAAAAAAAATGAAGCAAATACTTACCTAAGGAGAGGGAAGGCTCTGGGTTGTATAGAGCCTTCCATCTCCTCTCTGTGCTCTCTATCCTGTGCTGGCTCCCCCCCATTTCAATCCCTCGTCAAAAGGGTATTTGGAAGTCTTCTGGAGCCGTGTCCTCCCGAAGACGTGCGGCTCCATACTGCACAGGCGTGAGCGTGCAAGAGAGCGTACTTGTGCAGGTGCAGTACAGGGCCGCCCTTCTTCAGGAGCACTTGGGCTCCCTGAAGACTTCTGAAGCCTCCTTCGGCCAGGCAAAGCAGTATTTGACTAATTTAGTCAAATACTGCTACCGGGCGAGCCAGCATTTTTTAAAATGCGTTTCCCATTCTCTTCAAAAATTTCGTTATCATTATTGCCCTAACTAAAACGCATCCCCGCCGCTGCACACTAACTGAATCCCCCCAAACTCCCTGGGCACACTGCGGTCTGCAGGGAGCGCTTCTGTGAAGAGGCAGAGCTTTTAGCTGCAGCTCTGCCTCTACATGCGTCTATCAGCGCTGATTGCCGCCTCTCCCCACCCCTCTTAGTCTTATTTCACTGAGAGGGGCGGGGGAGAGGCGGAGATATGCGCGAATTGACGCACATGGAGGCAGAGCTGCAGCTGAAAGCTCTGCCTCTTCCAGCAGCAAAATCCAAGACCAAGAAAGTCTAGAATTTCTGCTGGGGAGTTTGGGGTGATTTAGTTAGTGTTCAGCCGCGGGGATGCAGCGTTTTAGTTAGGGCAATGATAATAAAGAGATTTTTTTTAAAAAAAACGAAATTTTATGAGACTTCAGCGTCTCTTTAAGAAACACATCCAGACAGCTACCCAGGGGTTTTTGTTCCTGTAGATTCAGAGGTTTGCAGGGGATGCCATACTTCACACTTCAAACACTGTATTCAAATAAATGTGCAGATTTATAGATTTTGGACTGCATAGCATTAGGCTTCAGGCTCGGTGCATGTATCCGTGAGACAGGAAGTAAAGCATTTACAGGTGCGGGCTGATGAGGATTCTGGGAATAAGATTTGGCAGCTGCAGAAGCTGATGGATGGCTGTAGGATGAATAAAGTACAATCAAGTTGATTTATGTAGACCGCAGCAAACAGCATTTAAACACAAGTGAAGCTGTTGTGCTCAGTAACCAATCAAATTCTTTCTTTCATTTAAAAAATAAGGTAATTAGATATGTTACCTCGATCCTAACTGCCTCCTGATCAATAAAGCAATCATAATCCATATTGGAAATGTGTGGGGAAGGAGGTGCCTACAGTATTAACCACTTCAGGATCACAGGTTTTTTCCCTTAAAAACCAAAACAACTTTCACATTCCAGCGCTCCTCCCATTCATTCAGCGATAACTTTATTGTTACTTATCACACTGAAATTATCTATATATAGTTTTTTTCGTCACAAATTATGCTTCCTTTGGGTGGTAGTTTTTGTTATGAATTATTTTATTTTATATGCATTGTAAAAGGAATAATAAGGGAAAAAAAGAAAAAAAAAATGATTAGTTCTCAGTTTTCAGCCATTATAGTTTTAAAATAAAATGTGCTTTGGTACATAAAACCCACACATTTTATTTGCCTATTTGTCTGGTTTAACATTTAAATTGTGTCCCTAGTACAATGTATGGTGATACAATGTTATCTGGAAATAAAGGAGCATTTTTCCATTTAGGGAATTTTAATACTTTTTCACTTATTACAAGAACTTTTTTTTCAAAATTAACAGTGATATACTCTGACATCCGTATTAGAAAAGTCCCTAAGGTAACTATTTATGTAAAAAAAATTAAATGATGTAATTTTTTTTATTTTTTTTAACAAGTGTTTTATTTCTATAACTGTGGGGCAGGGTTGGAAGGAGTTAAAAGTAATAAAATAAAATAAAACAAATAATAAACTTTCTATGTAAAACAGTATAGTGGCATAAATAGGTGTATTTTACTTTTTGGCCACAAGATGGTGCTACTGAGACCGTGTTTCTATTAATAGATCACAGCCCACCGTGTTCGGGTCTGAGAGCTTGTGTGATGTTTACAAGCTCTCTACAGACACGGGAACAGTGATCGGGATTGAGAATCAAAAGATTCTCACATCCTGATAACAGATGGAGGGGGCTGCGATGGTGGATCGACAGTAAACAGCGCAGGGATGGTGAACGCGACGGTAAGGCAGCAGTACGCATATCTACCCCCCTGATCCGCACGTGCAGTTTAAAGGGGCGTGGATATGCGTACCATGGATTCTAAAGTGGTTAAATAATTGTTTTCTATTGGTATAAAAATCATAATAATGAGAGGTATTCTCTTACCTCTCCAGAAGATAGGACACCAATTTAACTGGAATTATTATTTTTTTTTTTATACAAAACACAGATAGATAACGCGTCTCACAGGTACTAGTCCGCTTCCTCAGGTCAATGCACAGTGCCTTGTAACAGTGTGTATAGAGTATGGGCCCGTCTAAAGGCACTGTGCATTGACCTAAGGAAGTGGGCAAATACCCATGAAATGCGTTGTCTATCTGTGTTTTGTATAAAAAATTTCCAGTTGAACTGGTGTCCCATCTTTTGGAGTGGTAAGAGGATACCTCTCTTTATTATGCCAATAGAAAACTATTATTTAACCACTTAGGCCTAACTGAACGGATATATCCGTCCAGATAGCCTGCCTTGCTGCAGCTGACCCGATCGCGCTCCCGCCGCCCTCCGCTGCCCCGGAGATCAATGAATGTGAACACAGTTTCCATTCATTGATCTATGTCTCCATAAGAAAAAACAACGTCTTCTCTGAAAAGCCACGATTTTTCTATGTTTCACGTCATCCCTTCAAGTCCTGTAAGCGAGAGCTCTCGCTTGCAGGATGAAATACCAAAAAATTAAACTACATCTACATACATTTTCTTTTGAAATATACACAATCCATTACATTTAAAATTACCTGTTTACTTCCCCACTCCAAAAAAACCCAAATAAAATTTTGACTTAAAAAACCAAAACAACATAAATAGTTACCTAAGGGTCTGAACTTTTTTAATATGCATGTCAAGAGAGTATATTACTATAATTTTTTAAATAAGCTTGTAAATAGTGATAAACGCAAATTGAAAAATGCACCTTTATTTCCAAATAAAGTATTGGCACCATACATTGTGATAGGGACATAATCTAAATCAGGGGTCTCAAACTCAATTTACCTGGGGGCCGCAGGAGGCAAAGTCAGGATGAGGCTGGGCCGCATAAGGGATTTCACAAAAAAAGTCCTCAAATGTCATTATGAACAGTTTTAATTATTTCTTCTGAACATGAAGTGTCCTACCTTATAGTTCGCTTCAGTGTTCCCATTACAAGTAATCCGCCGTGTCCCCGCCGCAAAACGAGTCGCCCGGGGGCAATCCGCCGGCATTTCCTGGAAGGGGCAGAGCTTTCAGCTTCAGCTCTGCCCCTCCTGACGTCAATGACAGCAGATCGCCACCTCTGCCCGCCCCTCTCACTCTTCCTTCACAGAGAGGGGCGGGGAGAGGTGGCGATCCGTGCGGAGATTGACGTCAGGAGGGGCAGAGCTACAGCTGGAAGCTCTGCCCCTCAGCGCAGTCGTGGATGTTTGCCTGGGGGATTTGGGGGCTCTGCAGCCCTCATTTAGCGGCGGGGATGCAGCGGATTACTTGGGAGCACTGAAGCGAACTATAAGGTAAAATAGTTCGCTTCCGTGTCTCTTTTGCTTTTGCCGGCGCGGGCCACAAAATATTGTACCGAGGGCCGCAAATGGCCCGCGGGCCGCGAGTTTGAGACCCCTGATCTAAATGGTGTAATAACCGAGACAAATGGGCAAATACAAGGGTTTTAATTATGGTAGCGTGTATTATTTTAAAGCTATAATGGCTGAAAACTGAGAAATAATGCATTTTTTCAATTTTTTTTCTTAATATTCCCATTAAAATGCATTTAGAAAAAAATAATTCTTAGCAAAATGTTCCACCCAAAGAAAGCTTAATTGGTCGGGCGGAAAAAAACAAGATATAGATCAATTAATTGTGATAAGTAGTGATAAAGTTATTGGCGAATGAATGGGAGGTGAAAGTTGCTCGGATGCATAAGGTGAAACGACATTGAAGGCTGAAGTGGTAAATACTGTGGGCGACTCCTTCCCCACAAATTTCCAATATGGATTATGATTGTTTTATTGATCAGGAGGCAGTTAGGACCGATGTGACATATCTAACTAATACTCAGAGTGCCTCCATACCCACAGATTTCCAGTCAAGACCTCCTTTGGAGGTAATAGTTTTAATCCCAAACTATATTTAGGAGAGCGACCATCCAGCAGCAGGCACGGCCTGGAAAGCCGAGCAGGGGTGGTTTATTACCCGCAAGCGCATACAGTGTTCTGCAACCCATCCTTGTGAGTATAAAATATTGTTACAAATTTACCTGACGCCGGCAGATCAGCCGGCGTATCAGGGCAGCGACAGAAGCCACTTGCTTCTTCTTTCTCTTGCGGCATCCCCAGCTCCCCTGTGGACGTGGATCGGCGCAGCCATCCCGGCTGCCTCCCCAGGCAGGTGCGCACGATCCAGGGCCGAGTGTGAGGGGTGTCGGCTGATGTAGAGTCAGCTGACACCGGCTCCCCCTAGAGCACCGCTGATTGGCTGCAAGTTCCAGGGGGCAGGGCTTTGTTACCACATTTCTATATTCAGTCCTGACTTGTCAGTTGTCCAGTGTCCGTTATAGCTATCAGTTCGCTGAGTGCTGGACCTTGCCTTGCTATTGTGCCTAGTCAGCAAGTTTTCAGGGCTATATATATATATATATATATATATATGCAGACACTGCCAAATATATATGTACTCTAGTTAGATCAGATATATATATATATATATATATATATATATATATATATATATATATATATATATATATATATATATATATATATATACAGTATTAGTATATTCTCTAGGTTGTTAATCTGTGTATGACCCGGCGTGCCCTTCACTTTGATTAGTCTCATCCTTGCTGTACTACAGTCATCTGATACTCTGTTCTGACCTCGGCCTGCTTAACAATTCTGTCTCTGCTTTACCCTTCCTGTACGACAGTCATCTGCTCGGTTCTGACCTCGGCCTGATAAGTAAAAACGACTCTGATTTTGTCTGACCTCTGGTAATTCAAATTCTGATACGTGTATGACCTTTGGCTTTCCCCGACTAGTCGAGTGCTGTTTTGCTAAGTGTCTAGTGCACAGGCATCACAAATATACTTACATTTACCCCTAAACTAATGGTGCTGTACGATTGGGCTCCTGGCCTCTCTCTGGTTACCACCTTGGTGTTCCAGGAGTGTAAAACTACTAAGTGAAACACTGAGACCTTTCTACAATTCATACTGATTAGGCTCTCCTGAAAAGGTCTGAGAACCCTCTAGCTTCACAGTTGGATCACCCAGAGTGCCAAATCTATTATCTTACCATTTCACTTTTATTAGCCTTTGCCTTGCTCCCTATTGCCCGCAAGCAAGTCCACATTAACAACTGTCTGTATGCTCACACTGCTGTAAATCATCAGTGGTTTGGCCTTTTAGTCTGACAGCCGCCTCAGGATTGCTCACATATCTGGGATCTTTATGTCAGGTCTGATGATCAGAGATCTTGTTGTGGGATGAAAGGTTGAAAGGGAATGGACTATAGACAGCAGCAAGCAGACCTCATTGTAGATAACAGGTCACAGATATTTGAGCAATCCTGATCCACACGTGGTATGGGAAGGGTGTTAAAGGACAGGTTTTGTAAGCATTAAGCTGCCAATAACTTCTAAAGCGTGCCGTAGTTTGGCACACTTTCTCCCGACATGCCCAAAAGATAGATGTCCATGTGACCGACATCTGATCAATGAGGGATCTATAGCTGCCGCACACTGCATATTGATAATGTATTTCTTCATAAAATCTATTAAAATCATCAGTACAGCCAGCTGGTGATGCCCCCCGGCCTCCCTCCAGCTATCCCACTCCAGCACGGGCCCTCTGCAAAGTATTAGTGGGATCACACTCAGCTGTCCAACCATTATTCTCCTTCCTGTGTGCTTCAGTCATCTCCTGGTGCCCATACTAAGTGACATTAATGGCCTATCAATTCACTAAGCTTATCTCCTGTCTTTAATAACGTTTCTAGAGTTATCACCATGGGGATAAGGCATGTAGTATTCAGGAAACATTTTACCTCAGGCAAACCTAAAGTTAACTCTTCTGTCTTTAAGTTAAGGTGAGATCTCTAAAGTTAACTCTTCAATCCTTAAAATAACTCCAGAATTATAAAGTTAAAGACAGGCTGTTGTATGTGAAAATAACTACAGAGGGGGTAACTTAAAGAGAACCCGAGACGGGGTTCTAACAACAAAATCCCCATTCAGAGGCTTGGTCTGCCTATAGAGCCCAGCCTCTGTTGCTATTTAGATTCCCCCTAAGCCCCCCTGCACTCTGCGAGACCCCATAATTCAGAGCCGCGCTGCCGACACAGAGCGTGTCGCAGCGGGCTGTATTTACCTCCATAATTCCAGTCTCCGCTCTCCCCCGCCTCCTGCATCGCTCCGGTCCCCGCCCACGACCCTTCCCTCCCCGCTGATTGGAGGGAAGGGACGCGGGCGGGACCGGAACGATGCAGGAGGCGGGGGAGCAGCCGAGACTGACAGGAGGAGGTAGACACAGCGCGCACAGCGCGGCTGTGATTTATCGGGTCTCGCTGAGCGCAGGGGGGATTTAGGGGGTATCTAAATAGCAACAGAGGCTGGGCTCTATAGGCAGACCCAGCCTCTGTATGGGGATTTTGTTGTTAGAACCCCGCCTCGGGTTCTCTTTAACTACAGAGGAGGTAAAATAACTACAGAGGAGGTAATTTCACTATAGAGGAGGTAACTAAAGGAATGAAGAGATAAGATAACTCTCTCACTGTGTGGTGGTAGGTTTTCTCTTTTATATGCCTTATCACCATGGTAATAACTCTAGAAACGTTATTAAAGGACTTACGAGGCCAAGGGAGGAAAAAAAGTGAATTACCTGTATCGTCGTTTCAGGTACGGAGGACACCGTCCGAGCCCTCCGTGCCGATCCGCCGGGTCCCCCCGCTCATTATCCCTCCAGGCCGGCTCCTGACCCCACGGCCCGGGTCGGGCTCTCCTGCCTCACGAAAGATGGCCGCTTCCTCTGGCCGCGGCTGCGCAGTCCGCCTGTCCGCGAGTGCGGCTGCGCAGCTCTAGGGCCAACCCCCCCCCCCCCCCGAT
Source organism: Hyperolius riggenbachi (assembly GCF_040937935.1). Taxonomy (NCBI): domain Eukaryota; kingdom Metazoa; phylum Chordata; class Amphibia; order Anura; family Hyperoliidae; genus Hyperolius; species Hyperolius riggenbachi. Next base: position 11,013,531 of record NC_090657.1, on the reverse strand, counting down.
CCGCACTCGCGGCCAGGCGGACTGCGCAGCCGCAGCCAGAGGAAGCGGCCATCTTTCGTGAGACAGGAGAGCCCGAGCCGGGCCGTGGGGTCGGGAGCCGGCTAGGGGGGATAATGAGCGGGGGGACCCGGCGGATCGGCACGGAGGGCGCGGACGGCGTCCTCCGTGCCTGAAACGACGATACAGGTAATTCACTTTTTTTCCTCCGTTGGCCTCGTAAGTCCTTTAAAGACAGGAGATAAGCTTAGTGAATTGAGGCCATTATCTCCAGCATGATCTTAGTGAATTGAGGCCTTAGTGGTGTTACAGTATGGAGGCAGCATGTTGGGGTATTGATCTTTGGCAGATTGGATAACATTGATTGAATCTCCTGGGGATAATCTCACAGTGTATGGGCACATTAAGATCTCTTTAGGGGACACAATCAGAATTGATTGAGCGGTAAGTCAGTTATGGGCAGGGAAGGACAGGAAAAGCTTTGACTGGCTAGAAGAAGAAGGGCCAATTCAGTGCTCTGATATAAGAGACAACCTTTTCTGCAAGAAATAGCAGAGCAGTTCCAGCTGCTTTGGCATGCATTGCAGTGCTGAACTAGTCAGCACTAGCTCTGCTGCCTCTTTTAAATTTTAGCCTTTTGCCGGACTCTGATGAAAGATAAAACTGATTTATTTTGCCATAGGCCAGATCTGCTATTTTTCTCAGAAATCAGGCCTAATATGGCTTGTACAGCAATGCTTCAAACATCAAACGGTACATGCGAGGCCTCCATTATTATATTCCTCTGCCGAATAAAACCACAAATCTTCTCCAGACTCTGGCGGGCTGTCGCTGCAGACAAGATGCCCTGCAGAGGTCTGTGCTCTGCGCAGAGATGGATAGGACAGAGGAGGCCCTGTTGTAGCAGAGGATGCCCAGGGCCTGTTTCCTGTCTTAGCTGTGTCACACAATAAGGTCACTGTGAGCAATTAGAACAATGACTCACTGACGTTATGATGAGGGGCATTACAATGATCTATTAGCGTGATGGTTGGTGTGGATATTATGTCATGGCAAGTGTATGTCAGGGCTTAGAGTACAGACAACATCCACAGGGGTGGATGATCGCTGCCCGTGTGCGCCTCATCTGCCAAGATGGAGTCCATTAGCTGTATAAATTACCCTATGTATATATAATCAAATATATATATATATTTATAAAAACGCTTCGTGGACAGTTACCATTTTAGGCTTACAAATATCACCCAGCTCCAGGGCCGGGCCGAGGCATAGGCTGGAGAGGCTCCAGCCTCAGGGCGCAGTGTAGGAGGGGGCGCAGAATTCATTCAGCTGTCATTCCTAATTGTGTTTGAAGCAGAGAGAAATAAGAAAAGGGGATACATAGCTGTGACTGCAAGCCAGATAACTAGATATTAAGGTGTTGGGGAGGTTGTGGGCCCTGTGGCGCCTCTTAGTCTATAGCAATCAGTGTGTGATGGCTGGGGTGGGAGGGATGGGGGGGCGCACTTTGGTGTCTCAGCCTTGGGTGCTGGAGGACCTTGTCCCGGCTCTGCCCAGCTCTATCAAAAAATACAATGTGCAAAGAAGATATAGACCCTGCAGCAGCCATTAGCGATTACAGTTTAGTTCACTGGTCAGGTAGCCAAAAGATGGGCATCTGATTGATTGATATGGTCTTCTGTTCAGGCACTGTGATGTCACAGAACCAGGAGGAGTTCAAAATCATTTAAATGTTCTAAAAAATACAAAGTCTCCTAATTGTAACTCTTACTCTAACTTAAGCAGTATTATGGCTTGGAGAACTAGGGTTAGAGTTTTTTCTCCACAGCAGTGCATTATGAAAAATCTTTCAGTTAAACGCGTATAGTGGGAACTGAGCCATAGGGAAACATGGGCATTACTTTGAAAATTTGAAAATTGGTTTTCCTTTCAGTTGTTACTGTGAGCAACTGATTACGTATAAATGGGGCCTTAGGGTTCAGGAATGAAGGTTAGCGTTAGGAGAATGATGGTTAGGAGAATTAGGGATAGTGTTAGGAGAATGATGATTGTGGGAATTAGGTTTGGTGTTAGGAGAATGATGATTAGAAGAAATGGGTATAGAGTTAGGATAAAGATGATGGCTAGGAGAATTGGTGTTAGAGGTGGGAGAATGATGGTAAGTTGAATCAAAGTTAGGAGAATGATGGTTAGGAGAATTGGGTTTAGAGTTAGGAGCATGATGTCGCTGAGGACACCAGAATATTTGGCCTCAATACCAAAAATGAAGAGCAGGCATATCACCAGCAGGTTCAATAGAACTTGCCACTGGTGTAGGGAGAAGGGGACGGTACACCGGAACAAACGTTGAGATGATCATTGAGTTTAGGAAGAACGCCTCTACCCCATCTCCAACGGCACGGAAGTTGAAAGAGTTTCCTGTGTCTGCCTCCTGGGTATAACCATCTCCAACGACCTGAGTTGGAACGCCAACACCGCCTCCACCCAGAGGAAAACCCTCCGTCAACTGAAGAACTTCAGTATGACCCAGGAGCTTCTGGGTCTACCAACTGATTACGTGTAAATGGGGCCTAACTCTAACCCTAGTTCTCCAAGCCCTAGTACTGCTTAAATTAGAGTAAGAGACTGTAATTTAAGTACTGCTTGAATTAGAGCTTCTACTCGGCCACAATTAAATCTGTCCTCTACTCTTCCATCCTGGTCTGGTATACTGGCTCCACCGCCAACAACAGATACAAACTACAGAGGGTCATCATATCAGCAGAGAAGATCATCGGTATTGGGTATTGGTCCATCTCCACCACCACCTTAAGACATAGGAACAGCTTCTTTCCCTCAGCTGTCAACCTTCTGAACTTTCTTCGCGCACTCCAGTACCCCCTCCCCCCCTCCTCCAAGTACTTAGTGCCATGTGAGATCTGGATGCGTGTACTGGATGCCATGTGGGTGCAGGTACTGGGTGTGACATGGGTGCGAATACTTGGTGCCATGCATGTACTGGATGCTGACTACGTGTGGGCATTGGGTGTCATGTGGGTTTTCAATGCAGGAACTTTGGGTGCGGGTCCTGGTTAAGTGGGTGCTTGGTGCAGATAGTGGGTGCCAAGTGGAGGCTGTGTGCAGGTGTAAGTGCTGGGTGCAATGTTAAATCTGGGTGCGGGTACTTAGTGTCATGTGAGTGTGAGTACTGGGTGCCAACTATGGAGGAAAGGAGTGTGGGTGGATGTTGGGAGAAGTTGTGGTCAGTGTGGGTGCTGCAGGAAGGGGAAATAATTGGGGGGACTGGGGAGGGAGAGGTCACTGGGGGTGCTGGAGGAGGGAGAGGTCAGTTTAAGTGCTGAGGGAGATCACTATGGGTGCTGCTGGGGACAAGAAGGGTGCCACTGAGGGAGGGAGAGGTCACTGTGGGAGGCGGGATCACTGCAGTGCTAATGCGGGGGAGGGAGAGGGTAGTATGGGTACTAGGTGAAGGGAGAGGTCACTGTGGGTGCAAGGTTAAGGGATAAGTCACTATGAATGCTGGAGGTGGGGGAGGGAGAGGCCACTGCTGTTAAGGAGACACCATCTAATCTGCTCCCACGCAGCTGCAGGGATGGTTACACCAGAATCCTGTATGTGACCTCTTTACTCCAAAGTGTCCTTGATGGGGGAGGAGCTTCCTGCGGGTGGTGGACGGGCTTCCCGTGTGCGTTGGGCTTATCGCGGCCCGGGTTCAGACTTATTTTTTAAAACCAAAGGGGCCTTTTTATGGGTACTTTAAAAGGGGGGTACTTGGGCACCCAGAGCCCCCCCCTCTGCATGTGCCTGCTGACGGCAAGGTAAGTACTGTATGTAATATTTATTTGCAGGTACATCATGTGTTGATACTAAATAATTTTACTTGGTTCAGGTTCCCTTCAAGAGTGAATTAATATGAGCATTGCTAGTCGAGCTTTGTCATTCTGACATGTGACCTCGCCCCGTGGTTCTACCTGAAGAGCCAATTTCAGCCGTTTGGGACAGTGCAGTGAATATAAGCTACTTGGGGAGGCTTGCATGGCATCCACCCAAAACCAAGAGACCTTTAAATCAATAAAATGTCTGCATTAAGTCCCCACAAAAAAATTCCTCTATCATCACTGTTATTGAGTTTCGTTGTTCCTGGCATCCCAGCCGCGACGTTTCATATGAATCCTTTCTCTAGCATCGCAAATAACCTGTCTTGTGATTTCTGGGACATCCAGTGTTTTTATTAAACAAACAGCGTCCCAGATATTTCTGGCATACTAGTAAGGGAGCCGGATCAAAATATGTAAAAGTCTAGGCCAAGATTTCATCGCAGCGATTGAGCTGTCCAAAACGTAACAGCTCCACGTGCTAAGTGGCCCCTTCATATGTTTGTAGCCCAATATTTAGCATCTTCAGAGAAGCATACGGTTTTCATCAAATGTGTGCGGAGATCGTCGCCACCTAAAAGCCCAAACATCGAGGATGAATTCTAGAATAGGGTGTGTATGGAGGAGTTTGGCACCGATGTTCCAGCCTCCGGTGGCTTCAGCCCAAGGTACTGGATGTTCGCAGATTTGCTGAAAAGTGGTTTTGTGGTTCCCACAGAAGCCTCAAAACTTCAGCAACTCCCCTGATTACATTCCTGATATGTCAACTAAGCAGGGCCATTTCTAGCCAACGTGGGGCCCTGGGCAATGGCTAACCTGGCCGGGTCACGGAGAACGGGCGCCAGGGTTCGGGAATGGAGACTGAAGGACACAGGAGGGGTCATGCCAGATGGACAGGTCAGAGCGCTGCAGTGCAAGTACTCTGCAGGAGACCTGAGGGACCAGCAATTAATGAAGTTGTTCAGAATTACATTTTGGCCATGTACTTCGAGAATCCATAGAACCATTTATGATTATATATACAAAGTGGGACTTAAAAGCCTGCAACCTCTTCATGGAATGTTTAAAGTTATTTGAAGTAATTCTCAACTTAAAGAGAACCTGTAACAAAAAAAAGTTCCCCTGGGGGGTACTTGCCTCGGGAGGGGGAAGCCTCAGGGTCCCAATGAGGGTTCCCCCTCCCCTGTAGCTGCAGGCAGTCCAGCGCTGGCTCCCCCGGAGTCTCCGGTAATCCTGGCTCCACAAGCCTGACAAGGCATGCTATATTTACCTTCCCTGGCTCCAGCGGGTGGCGCTGTTGCGGCTCTCTGCACGGAGATAGGCGGAAATAGCCGATCTCTGTCGGGTCCGCTCTACTACACAGGTGCAGGAGACTTGAGCCTGTGCAGTAGAGCGGGCCGACAGCGATCAGCTATTTCCGCCCATCTCCGAGCGGAGAGACGATACTGCGCCTGCGCTGGAGCCGGGAAGGTAAATATTTACATCCCCGCTGTTCGGAGGGGCACAGCGAGACCGCCGTGGGACACAGGAGAACGGGGGAAGCCTCGATAGGATCCGGAGGCTTCCCCCCACCCCAGGTGAGTACCCCCTAGGGGAGGTTTTTCTCCTTACAGTTATTTTTCCAGGGGGAGGAAAAACACAGTGGAACGCCAGGGGACCAATATATGAGCACATAGTACTTAAAGAGGAACTGTAACCAAGGATTGAACTTCATCCCAATCAGTAGCTAATACCCCCTTTCCCATGAGAAATCTATTCCTTTTCTCAAGCGGGCCATCAGGGGGCACTGTATGGCCGATATTGTGGTGACACCCCTCCCACGGTGTGACAGTTTCCTGTCTGTGAGCCTCGTTGCAGTGTGGGAAATAACAAGTGTTTCCAACTGCCAATCCGCTGTTTCTAACTGCCATCTCCCTTTGTGCATATGTATATCTATAATAATTTTTTCCCCCTTTTCGCTTAACCCTCCTGGCGGTTTGCAAAAAAATCGCCAGGGGGCAGCAAATCTTTTTTTTTAATTTTTTTTTTTTTTTTTCATGTAGCGAGACAAAGTCTCGCTACATGATAGCCGCTGCTCAGCGGCATCCCCCCAGCCCCTCCGATCGCCGCCGGCGATCGGCGATCAGGAGATCCCGTTCAAAGAACGGGATCTTCTGGAGGGCTTCCCCCGTCGCCATGGCGACGGGGCGGGATGACGTCACCGACGTCAACGACGTCGTGACGTCATAGGGGATTCCGATCCACCCCATAGAGCTGCCTGGCACTGATTGGCCAGGCAGCGCACGGGGTCTGGGGGGGGCGGCTGCGGCGCGACGGATAGCGGCGGATCGGCGGGTAGCGGCGGCGATCGGGCACTGCACGCAGCTAGCAAAGTGCTAGCTGCGTGCAGGAAAAAAAAATTATGCAAATCGGCCCAGCGGGGCCTGAGCGGTGCCTTCCGGCGGCATAGCCCGAGCTCAGCTCGGGCTTACCGCCAGGAAGGTTAAAGGACCACTATACCGCAAAAATCATAAAATGTAAAATGCATTTAAACACATACAGATAAGAAGTACATTTCTTCCAGAGTAAAATGAGCCATAACTTACCTTTCTCCTATGTTGCTGTCACTTACAGCAGGTAGTAGAAATCTGACAGGACCGACAGGTTTTGGACTGGCCCATCTCCTCATGGGGGGATCTCATGGTTATGTTTAGTTTCAAAAGCACTTAGCGAAAGGCAGTTGCTCCGTCCAACTGCCAACAAAAGTGTGCAGCGAGCACAGAGGCTGGCCAGCATCTTTTTATCAATCTTTTTCAAGGAGTGTCTTTATGAAGGATAAAGGCAGTGCTGAGAATCCCCTATGAAGAGATGGACTAGTTCAAAACCTGTCAGTAATGTCAGATTTCTACTACCTACTGTAAGTGACAACAACATAGAAGAAAAGTAATTTATGGGTCATTTTACTCTGGGAGAAATGTACTTCTTATTTTGTATATGTTTACATGTTTTAAATTTTAAAATTTTCACGACAGTGGTCCTTTAAGTTCCTCTTTAAACGGTACTTAAAGAGGAACTCCAGTGAAAATAATGTAATAAAAAAAGTGCTTCATTTTTACAATAATTATGTATAAATAATTTACATTCTGCCATTTATTACATGGTGACATGTTTACTGCTGGCAAGTGATGTAGCTGCTGCATGCTTTTTTGGCAGTTGGAAACAGCTGTAAACAGCTATTTTCCCACAATGCAACAAGGTTCACAGACAGGAAATTGCCAGGAGTACCACGGTCCTCAGAGCTTCTTGTGGGAGGGGTTTCACCACAATATTAGCCATACAGCGCCCCCTGATGGTCTGTTTGTGAAAAGGAATAGATTTCTCATGTAAAGGGGGTATCGGCTACTGATTGGGATAAAGTTCAATTCTTGGTCGGAGTTTCTCTTTACATATGTCAAGGTTTACTACTTGGTGAATACATGTGCTTTATCTGTTTGCACTTACTGAAACACACTGTGTCTGACGTATCAGTGCACTCCTCCAGCATGATTTCATCGTCTTCACAAATGGTGCATGGCAGACAAGGGTCCATGTTGTTGTCCACGTTGGAGAAGGTCCATTCCGGGCATTTTTCACACACGGTGTCCTGGTTCATGGAGCAGGACAGGATCATGCCGTGTCCTAATGTACATGTCCTGCAATGTTTGCACTCTCCCGTATCCTCATCCTTGAAGAATCCATAGGCGCATGCGCAGAGGGCATCATCGGTTTCCACGCAGGGGGCAAGCATGCGCTTGTTACCGTGGCACTCGGTGCATGGCTTGCAAGCTTCAGTGTGACTGTTTGTGTCAGAATAAGTTATACCTAAGATACAAAAAAGTCAATGTGGAAATTAAAGTTGGCAGTCAATACAAAATCAAAATATCTCAACACATTTCATAATACATGATGAGGGAAAATGATAAGAGCCCAGGTTAAAGGGAACCTAAACTGAGAGCGGGGTATGCATGTTTCCTTTTAAACAATGCCAGTTGCTTGTCAGTCCTGCTGTTCTCTTTGGCTGCAGTAGTGGCTGAATCACACACCTGAAACAAGCATGCAACTAATCCAGTCTGACATCAGTCAGAGCACCTGACCTGCATGCTTGTTCAGGGGCTGTGGCTAAAAGTATTAGAGACGCAGGATCAGCAGGAGAGTCAGGCAAATGGTATTATTTTTAAGGGAAACATCCATATCCTTCTCAGTTTAGGTCCCCTTTAAGGACACTTTTCCACTACACAGCTGAATCGCAAAATCGCAAATCGCTAGTGAGTTTTAAGTTGCCAGGGTTGCTACTTTATCATAGAAATCATGAGAAGTATTTTCCACTATAGTGATTCGATTTGCAAATCGCAATCGTTTTCTGGAGCGATTTTAAGAGGTATAACGGAATGCAAATGAAAATCGCAATCGCATAACAAAATTAATGAAAAATCGCAATCGCTGGCGTTTGCGATTGCTAGTGGAAAAGGGCCCTAACAGCACAACAATATGCATCACAATCCCACCAACCTCCTAAGCTAAATAACTCACTAGGACTGCCAGGTTGGATGTAAATTGCCAAGCAGCCCTATTGCAAAATAATAAAACATAACATACAATAATACAAGAATATTGATAATGAATATAAGTACTAAAAGATCCAGGGACGGATCTAGGGGGGGGGGGGGGGGGGGGGCAAGCGGGTATCTTGCCCCAGGCGCAGTTTGTTGAATTCTTAAAAAGGCGGCAAAATGAATGGCAGTTTAGGCGCCAAAACCTGACCTTGCCCCAGGCGCAACTTGGTCTTGATCCGTCCCTGAAAAGATCCGAGAGAGGGCACACAAAGGTCACCCAGGCTATGTGCGCACAACCGGCTCCCAGGTGCAAACCTTAACACTCTTAACACATAGCTGTCACACTATAACCAAAGGGCTACCACTGAGCGCGAGTCCTCCTGCAGAACCAGATAACACTATAACTGAAGGACTACCAGCGGGGGCGGGTCCTCCTGCAGAACCAGATAACTCTATAACAGAAGGACCACCAGCGGGGGCGGGTCCTCCCACACAACCAGATAACACTATAACTGAAGGACTACCAGTGGGGGCGGGTCCTCCTGCAGAACCAGATAACTCTATAACAGGACCACCAGCGGAGGCGGGTCCTCCCACACAACCAGATAACACTATAACAGAAGGACCACCAGCGGGGGCGGGTCCTCCCACACAACCAGATAACACTATAACTGAAGGACTACCAGTGGGGGTGGGTCCTCCTGCAGAACCAGATAACACTATAACTGAAGGACCACCAGTGGGGGCGGTCCTCCTGCAGAACCAGATAACACTATAACTGAAGGACTACCAGCGGGGGCGGGTCCTCCTGCAGTACCAGATAACACTATAACTGAAGGACCACCAGTGGGGGCGGTCCTCCTGCAGAACCAGATAACACTATAACTGAAGGACTACCAGCGGGGGCGGGTCCTCCTGCAGAACCAGATAACACTATAACTGAAGGACTACCAGCGGGGGCGGGTCCTCCTGCAGAACCAGATAACACTATAACTGAAGGACCACCAGCGGGGGCGGGTCCTCCCACACAACCAGATAACACTATAACTGAAGGACCACCAGCAGGGGCGGGTCCTCCCACACAACCAGGTAACACTATAACTGAAGGACCACCAGCGGGGTAGGTCCTCAAACACAACCAGATAACACTATAACTGAAGGACCACCAGCGGGGGCGGGTCCTCCCACACAACCAGATAACACTATAACTGAAGGACCACCAGCAGGGGCGGATCCTCACACACAACCAGATAACACTATAACTGAAGGACCACCAGCGGGGTAGGTCCTCAAACACAACCAGATAACACTATAACTGAAGGACCACCAGCGGGGGCGGGTCCTCCCACACAACCAGATAACACTATAACTGAAGGACCACCAGCAGGGGCGGATCCTCACACACAACCAGATAACACTATAACTGAAGGACCACCAGCGGGGGCGGGTCCTCCCACACAACCAGATAACACTATAACTGAAGTACCACCAGCAGGGGCGGGTCCTCCCACACGACCAGATAACACTATAACTGAAGGACCACCAGTGGGGGCGGGTCCTCCCACACAACCAGATAACACTATAACTGAAGGACCACCAGTGGGGGCGGGTCCTCCCACAAGTCCAGATATCACTATAAATGAAGGACCACCAGCAGGGGCGGGTCCTCCCACACAACCAGATAACACTGTAACTGAAGGACCACTAGCGGGGGGCAGGTCCTCCCACAAGTCCAGATAACACTATAACTGAAGGACCACCAGTGGGGGCGGGTCCTCCCACAAGTCCAGATAACACTATAACTGAAGGACCACTAGTGGGGGCGGGTCCTCCCACACAACCAGATAACACTATAACTGAAGTACCACCAGTGGGGGCGGGTCCTCCCACAAGTCCAGATAACGCTATAACTGAAGGACCACCAGTGGGGGCGGGTCCTCCCACAAGTCCAGATATCACTATAACTGAAGGACCACCAGCGGGGGCGGGTCCTCCCACACAACCAGATAACACTATAACTGAAGGACCACCAGCGGGGGCGGGTCCTCCCACACAACCAGATAACACTATAACTGAAGGACCACCAGCGGGGGCGGGTCCTCCCACAAGTCCAGATAACACTATAACTGAAGGACCACCAGCAGGGGCGGATCCTCACACACAACCAGATAACACTATAACTGAAGGACCACCAGCGGGGTAGGTCCTCAAACACAACCAGATAACACTATAACTGAAGGACCACCAGCGGGGGCGGGTCCTCCCACACAACCAGATAACACTATAACTGAAGGACCACCAGCAGGGGCGGATCCTCACACACAACCAGATAACACTATAACTGAAGGACCACCAGCGGGGGCGGGTCCTCCCACACAACCAGATAACACTATAACTGAAGTACCACCAGCAGGGGCGGGTCCTCCCACACGACCAGATAACACTATAACTGAAGGACCACCAGTGGGGGCGGGTCCTCCCACACAACCAGATAACACTATAACTGAAGGACCACCAGTGGGGGCGGGTCCTCCCACAAGTCCAGATATCACTATAACTGAAGGACCACCAGTGGGGGCGGGTCCTCCCACAAGTCCAGATATCACTATAACTGAAGGACCACCAGTGGGGGCGGTTCCTCCCACACAACCAGATAACACTATAACTGAAGGACCACCAGTGGGGGCAGGTTCCTCCCACACAACCAGATAACACTATAACTGAAGGACCACCAGTGGGAGCGGTTCCTCCCACACAACCAGATAACACTATAACTGAAGGACCACCAGTGGGGGCGGTTCCTCCCACACAACCAGATAACACTATAACTGATGGACCACCAGCGGGGGCGGGTTCCTCCCATACAACCAGATAACACTATAACTGAAGGACCACCAGTGGGGGCGGATCCTCCCACAAGTCCAGATAACACTATAACTGAAGGACCACCAGCGGGGGCGGGTTCCTCCTACACAACCAGATAACACTATAACTGAAGGACCACCAGTGGGGGCGGATCCTCCCACAAGTCCAGATAACACTATAACTGAAGGACCACCAGTGGGGGCGGGTTCCTCCCACACAACCAGATAACACTATAACTGAAGGACCACCAGTGGGGGCGGTTCCTCCCACACAACCAGATAACACTATAACTGAAGGACCACCAGTGGGGGCGGGTTCCTCCCACACAACCAGATAACACTATAACTGAAGGACCACCAGTGGGGGCGGATCCTCCCACAAGTCCAGATAACACTATAACTGAAGGACCACCAGTGGGGGCGGGTTCCTCCCACACAACCAGATAACACTATAACTGAAGGACCACCAGTGGGGGCGGTTCCTCCCACACAACCAGATAACACTATAACTGAAGGACCACCAGTGGGAGCGGGTCCTCCCACACAACCAGATAACACTATAACTGAAGGACCACCAGCGGGGGCGGGTTCCTCCCACACAACCAGATAACACTATAACTGAAGGACCACCAGTGGGGGCGGGTCCTCCCACACAACCAGATAACACTATAACTGAAGGACCACCAGTGGGGGCGGGTCCTCCCACACAACCTGATAACACTATAACTGAAGGACCACCAGTGGGGGCGGGTCCTCCCACACAACCAGATAACACTATAACTGAAGGACCACCAGTGGGGGCGGGTTCTCCCACACAACCAGATAACACTATAACTGAAGGACCACCAGTGGGGGCAGGTTCCTCCCACACAACCAGATAACACTATAACTGAAGGACCACCAGTGGGGGCGGGTCCTCCCACACAACCAGATAACACTATAACTGAAGGACTACCAGTGGGGGCGGGTCCTCCCACACAACCAGATAACACTATAACTGAAGGACCACCAGTGGGGGCGGTTCCTCCCACACAACCAGATAACACTATAACTGAAGGACCACCAGTGGGGGCGGTTCCTCCCACACAACCAGATAACACTATAACTGAAGGACCACCAGTGGGGGCGGGTCCTCCCACACAACCAGATAACACTATAACTGAAGGACCACCAGCGGGGGCGGGTCCTCCCACACAACCAGATAACACTATAACTGAAGGACCACCAGTGGGGGCGGTTCCTCCCACACAACCAGATAACACTATAACTGAAGGACCACCAGTGGGGGCGGTTCCTCCCACACAACCAGATAACACTATAACTGAAGGACCACCAGTGGGGGCGGTTCCTCCCACACAACCAGATAACACTATAACTGAAGGACCACCAGTGGGGGCGGGTCCTCCACACAACCAGATAACACTATAACTGAAGGACCACCAGTGGGGGCGGGTCCTCCCACACAACCAGATAACACTATAACTGAAGGACCACCAGTGGGGGCGGGTCCTCCCACACAACCAGATAATACTATAACTGAAGGACCACCAGTGGGGGCGGGTCCTCCCACACAACCAGATAACACTATAACAGAAGGACCACCAGCGGGGGCGGGTCCTCCCACACAACCAGATAACACTATAACTGAAGGACCACCAGCGGGGGCGGGTCCTCCCACACAACCAGATAACACTATAACTGAAGGACTACCAGCAGGGGCGGATCCTCACACACAAACAGAAATCACTCTAACTGAAGGACCACCAGCAGGGGCAGATCCTCCCACACAACCAGATAACACTATAACTGAAGGACTACCAGTGGGGGCGGGGCCTCCCACAAGTCCAGATAACACTATAACTGAAGGACCACCAGCAGGGGCGGATCCTCACACACAAACAGATATCACTATAACTGAAGGACCACCAGCAGGGGGTGGATCCTCCCACACAACCAGATAACACTATAACTGAAGGACCACCAGCAGGGGGCGGATCCTCACACACAGATATCACTCTAACTGAAGGACCACCAGCAGGGGCGGGTCCTCCCACACAACCAGATAACACTATAACTGAAGGACTACCAGTGGGGGCGGGGCCTCCCACACAACCAGATAACACTATAACTGAAGGACCACCAGTGGGGGCGGATCCTCCCACACAACCAGATAACACTATAACTGAAGGTCACCATTGGGGGCGGGTCCTCCCACACAACCAGATAACACTATAACTGAAGGACCACCAGTGGGGGCGGGTCCTCCCACACAACCAGATAACACTATAACTGAAGGACCACCAGTGGGGGCGGGTTCCTCCCACACAACCAGATAACACTGTAACTGAAGGACCACCAGTGGGGGCGGGTTCCTCCCACACAACCAGATAACACTATAACTGAAGGACCACCAGTGGGGGCGGTTCCTCCCACACAACCAGATAACACTATAACTGAAGGACCACCAGTGGGGGCGGGTCCTCCCACACAACCAGATAACACTATAACTGAAGGACCACCAGTGGGGGCGGGTCCTCCCACACAACCAGATAACACTATAACTGAAGGACCACCAGTGGGGGCGGGTCCTCCCACACAACCAGATAACACTATAACTGAAGGACCACCAGTGGGGGCGGGTCCTCCCACACAACCAGATAACACTATAACTGAAGGACCACCAGTGGGGGCGGGTCCTCCCACACAACCAGATAACACTATAACTGAAGGACCACCAGTGGGGGCGGGTCCTCCCACACAACCAGATAACACTATAACTGAAGGACCACCAGCAGGGGCGGGTCCTCCCACACAACCAGATAACACTATAACTGAAGGACCACCAGTGGGGGCGGGTCCTCCCACACAACCAGATAACACTATAACTGAAGGACCACCAGTGGGGGCGGGTTCCTCCCACACAACCAGATAACACTATAACTGAAGGACCACCAGCAGGGGCGGGTCCTCCCACACAACCAGATAACACTATAACTGAAGGACCACCAGTGGGGGCGGGTCCTCCCACACAAGCAAATAACACTATAACTGAAGGACCACCAGTGGGGGCGGGTCCTCCCACACAACCAGATAACACTATAACTGAAGGACCACCAGCAGGGGCGGATCCTCACACACAAACAGATATCACTCTAACTGAAGGACCACCAGCTGGGGCGGGTCCTCCCACACAACCAGATAACACTATAACTGAAGGACCACCAGCGGGGGCGGGTCCTCCCACACAACCAGATAACACTATAACTGAAGGACCACCAGCGGGGGCGGGTCCTCCTGCAGAACCAGATAACACTATAACTGAAGGACCACCAGCGGGGGCGGGTCCTCCCACACAACCAGATAACACTATAACTGAAGGACAGCACCTATTGGGCCACCTTTCCATTAGTGGTGGGTGAAGTTCTGAGACGATTTATTACTATGGGCTTGATTCACAAAGCGGTGCTAACCTACTTAGCACGATGTAAAGTCTTTAGACACGCTAACCAGGGTGCTAAGTAGGTTAGCACCGGATTTCTCAATCAGATGGTGCGCTAACTTTGCGCGCGCAAAGTTTTACGCGCGCAAAGTTTTATGCGTGCTAAGTCCCATAGGCTTTAATGGGCACTTCGCGTGGAGCGCCCTGCGCTCTGTGCAGTATGCGCATAAAGTTTTACGCGCATAAAGTTTTGCGCGCGTAAAGTTTTATGCGCGAAAAGCTTGTTTAGACGTGCTAAGAGGGTTTTCACAGGCGTGCTAACAGTTAGCACCGCTTTGTGAATCAAGCCCTATATGTTCAATGTTAACTTCTACATAATTTAATATACCTTAATGAGTAGTGCGGTATTTTTTGGGCTCTCCTTTTGATTTTTTTGTTTTTGGCTTCACTAATTTGTGATCCTTTCTGCACACTCCCATATTGAGTATTTACAGAGCTATGGTTGTTTGATGGGGTTTTCTCTCTCCCTTCGGTATAGTATCAGGGCTGGATTTGCCATAAGGCACTGTAGGCCCATGCCTACAGGCACCTGATGATGGAAAGGCAGTTTACTCCCCTCCCCAAGCATCTCCCTCCTTCCCTATGCAGAGTTCTGATGAGAGAGTAAATGAGAGGTTACTCCCCCTGCTCTCTGCATTCCACTGACCAGATCTCCCTTAAAGCGGAATATAACCCTGCATTTCAATTTGCTCTAAAACATTATTTACAGTATATTATATGCAACCAGCATTTTTTTTTTTTACTAGATCAGCATTGGAAGGGTTACACAGAGCTTTAAAATTCCTGGAGATTTCTGCAGACACATCGGAAGCTGACATAGATACATTTTGTTTACATAAATGTATCTAAGTGTTGAATGTGACTCACTCTCTCTCACTGAGAAGGAGCTTGAGGACAGCCAAAGAGTGTGTAACATTTCTCAATAGATACATTTGACTAAATAGAATGTAACAATCTGAACTTCTGCATATCTCTCCACGGAACTTTACACCTCTGTGTTTAACCCTTCCAATGCTGGTCTAGTAAAAAAAAAAATGCTTTTTGCATATAATATGCTGTAAATAATGTTTTAGAGCAAAGTTGAAATGCAGGGTTATATTCCGCTTTAAGTTAGGGGTTCCTCTAGCTACCTACTCGGGGGCACCTCTTGTTACTTAACACGGAGGGTACTTCTGGCTACCGAATACTAAAGGGCACCTGTAGCTACCTATGATGGGCAAGAGAAGTAAGGGAGAAGTGACAGCTAGGCCAGCCAGCACCTTTGTGGTATGTTTTACAACATTTTGTAATAGTGGTCCTTTAATAGAGGCTGCTGGAACTTGTGGTTCCTCAGCAAGCAGGGCATTTCTGAACATCCTGTAGCTCCATTCATTTATTGACGGAATAAAGAGCTACTGGTCCAGGAAATCCATGGAAGCCAGGAGAACAGTCATACCACAGTTCTCCTACCAGGCCTGAGTCATCTGTGAGTCACACGGCAATTATCCTCCCCACAATGCAGAGCCGAGTGGTTCAGATAACAACCCAGTACAGAAATAAACCTGAAAACATGCAATATTTATAAGCAATGCGTATTCTATATATATATATATGAGTCTCGCAGCCATTGCTTCCTCTTCTGGGACTTCTAAGTAACTTTCCATGATTGCTGCGTCATGGTTTGTGGAACTGGGCTACAGAATGCTACAAGCCGTGTCTGTTTCTACAGAGGTATGAATCGGTAGAATTCTTACAAGGGACATCTTATTTCACCTCTAGGCTGAGCTTTATTTGAAGTCAATGCAATATAGACCTTCCGAGAGGCTGACATGGAGATTTGTACATGGACACTTGACCATTACTGCAAAGCAGCTGGATAGGACAAGTGCATGGCCTTTACAGCGACCCTAAAGTGCAAATTCCAAAGTAAAAAAGGGCCAGAATTTCACTTACAATGACTGTTCACCCTCTTTTTTGTCCCAATACAGCACCAGTGATTTCCGTATTAAAGGGGCACTATGGCGAAAAATTGTAAAATGTTAAATATGTGCAAACCTAAACAAATAAGAAGTACGTTTTTTCCAGAGTAAAATGAGCGATAAATGACTTTTCTCCTATGTTGCTGTCACTTACAGTAGGTGATAGAAATCTGGCAGAAGCGACAGGTTTTGGACTAGTCCATCTCTTCATGGGGAGATTCTCAGGGATTTATTTATTTTCAAAAGCACTTAGTGAATGGCAGTTGCTCTGTCCAACTGCCAAAAAACTGTGTAGCGAGCAGGGAGGCTGGCCAGCATTATTGTTTAAAACCTTTTTAGGGAATATGTTTGTAAAGAATAAAAGCCTTGCTGAGAATCCCCTATGAAGAGATGGACTAGTACAAAACCTCTCGCTTCTGTCAGATTCCTACTACCTACTGTAAGTGACAGCAACATAGGAGAAAAGTAATTTATGGTTCATTTTACTCTGGGAAAAAATTTACTACTTATTTGCTATGTTTGCACATATTTTAAATTTTACAATTTTTCGCCATAGCGCCCCTTTAAGCAGGAGGGAAGCACTGCGGCAGCTCTGGTATGTGCCGTGGCGGTTTTTTTCAGGAGGGGCGTGGCTAAATGACTGAATTTCTGTACCAACTAATTCTACTAAAAACAAAACGATGTATTGCGTAAATCCATTAGAAACCACCTGTGCAATATCGGATTTCGGGGAGCGGAGAATACTGAAGCCAAATGTCTGAAAATTGTATGAAATTGCTACAGAGTTTTCCTACAATTTTCCGATATTAAGAAAGTGAGTTTTCCTTGTGACAGACATTGTTTTTATTTTATAAGGTGTAGATCAGAATCACTGTTATTGTGCTCTGAGGACCTAACTGCATTTTTTAGCGTCTGCTTTAAAGAGACTCTGTAACAAAATGTTAAGCCTTATTTCTTCTATCCTATAAGTTCCTATACCTGTTCGAGCCTTGTCGAGCCAGAGAGGAATGCACTGCCTCTGCTGTGATAGGGGGAAGTTATACACGCCCCCTCCACGCCCCCTGCATGCCCCTTCCAGGCTCCGTGTGCTTTGTTTACTACTCACAGACAGAACTCTCTGAGGGGTAAAGGAAGCTGCCTGTCTCATGCTGAGAACTGTGAGAATCCCAGACTGAAGTGCAGATAATTCTCTATGTAATAAAAACTTGTAGTATACTGTAACATGATATATATGTACATACAAACATCACTCCCTGGTTAGCGGCCATGTTTTTTGTTTGTAAACACTGCCTACAATTGGCGATTAAAAGCCAGGATCACAGCGGGGTGCTGCGAAAACGGAAAAGAGGGGCCCAGGAGAACATAATGAATAGAATGGTATGCTTTTTTATCGTAAGAATTTGAGAGTACAGATTCTCTTTAAAGAGGAGCTGTTAGGTATAAGGTCTCAGAGAAAATAAACACATATATCAGTAGCTAAATAATAGCTGTACTTACATTACATATGCATTTCACTGTCCACGTTTGGATTTCACAGAATATTTATATAGTATATGCAGAGAATGATGCTCCTGACAGCCCATGGCAGGTTCCATGTTTGTGAAGCCAAATGTGTCGTCATGTCCTGCCTGCTTCTGATCACAGAACAGCTTGTACAGAATAACACAGTGTGCAGTGAATATTAATGAGCCATGTGGCTAGGAACAATAGCTGACTCCTGCAGTGTACTCTGCCCCGGAGATTTATCTGTGCTGTGGCTGGACTGAGTTAGAAGCTGCTGAAACGTGATCCCGTCTTCTCCTTAGCAGCCGAGGGGAGGGCCCCAGAATGCTTTGCAGTATGGAATGCGGCTTGCGTCCTCCTTAGGAGCTTAGCTTTGCTGATAAGAACACATTAAATGTAAGAGAGATTTTTATCTTTAGTAATGTCTTTTTGGCTTCTGTCTAAACTGTTTAACACAGGAGAATAGAGGTTTAAATTAGCTTCTGCAGCCTGACAGTTACTCTTTAAAGAGGAACTGTAACATAAAAAGATCCCCTGGGGGGTACTCACCTCGGGTGGGGGAAGCCTCCGGATCCTAATGAGGCTTCCCACGCCGTCCTCCATCCGTCAGGGGTCTCGCTGCAGCCCTCCGTGGAGTCCGGGCAGCGGTGACGTCAATATTTACCTTCCTGGCTCCTGCGCAGGCGCTCTGACGGCTGTCGGCTCCGAACTACACGGAAATACCCGATCGCCGTCGGGTCCGCTCTACTGCGCAGGCGCAAGTTTCCTGCGCCTGCGCAGTAGAGCGGACCCGAATGAGATCGGGTATTTCCGTGTAGTTCGGAATGGAAAGCCGCCACAGCGCCCCCGCTGGAGCCAGCAAAGGTAAATATTGAAATGACAGTCGGCACAGTCGCCGGCTGTTCGGAGGGCTGCGGAGAGACCCCCGTGGGACAGAGGACGGCGTGGGAAGCCTCATTAGGATCCGGAGGCTTCCCCCACCCGAGGTGAGTACTCCCCAGGGGATCTTTTGAATGTTACAGAGTCTCTTTAAGCTTAGTTGTCCATTACATATTATACTTATCATACAGTTTACGCCGTTTTACCATACGCTGAATTGCAACACGGAGTCATATGCTATCTTTATTTTAACTTTCCATTTCAGAACCAGCAGACAATTGTCTGGGTGGACCTGGTGTGTGGGAAAGAGACCTTCTAAGAAATGTTCTAATGGCACCGCAGTGCCAGGAAGAGGGGAACTCTAACTCACAAAAGGGCAATTCTGTGACTAGTGTTTCACCTGCGTGGGAAGAATCTGCAGAAGTGTAATATTAACTGTAGGATGCAGTTATACTGCAGTGATACTGCCTCTGTTTGCTTAGTTTGCTCCCTGCTTACCGAGGTCCTGGGCTAATCAAATCAAGCACTACAGTTGTGCAAAGGGCCATTATACAGGAGAGACTTGGTTATCCGGCACCAACGGGGATCAGCTGATGCCAGATAAGAGTGCTTTCTGGTTGCTCAATGTTAAAGGAGAACTGTAGTGAGCGTTATATGGAGGCTACCATATTGATTTACTTTTAAGCAATACCAGTTACCTGGCAGCCCTGCTGAGCTATCTGCCTGCAGAATCACACCAGAAACAAGCATGCAGCTAATCGTGTCAGATCTGACAATGTCAAAAACACCTGATCTGCTGCATGCTTGTTCAGGGGCTATGGCTAATAGTATTAGAGGCAGAGGATCAGCAGGGCTGCCAGGCAACTAGTATTGCTTAAAAGGAAATCAATATGGCAGCCTCTATATACCTCTCACTACAGTTCTCCTTTAAAAATAGGTCCACTCTATATACAGTACATACCATAAACTTTGTATTAAATGTTAAATTATAGTAATTGTTAGTATATTAACCTTTGGGGAGCCATGGAACCCAGTCTCTAAAGCAAGCCACAAGCGATAATACACTTATGAGGTAACATTAGTAGCAAAGAAAAGTCTCACATTTTTTCCAGTTACAGGAAGAGTTAAAAAACTTCAGTTGTTATCTATGCAAAAGAGCTTCTCTGAGCTATTTGACCCAACTTGGTCGATTACAGTCCTGTTATCTGAAGCACTTAACCAGCCTGGCGTTCTATTAAGATCGCCAGGCTTTATAAAATAAAAACTATTGCATGCAGATAACTGAAAGTTGGCTGCATGAAAGCCCACTAGAGGGCGCTCCTAATGCGTACTTCTGATCGCTTCCGGCGATCAGAAGTAACAAGAAAGGCCGCGATGAGCGGCCCTTCTTGTTTTGCTTTCCTCGTCGCCATGGCGACGAGCGGAGTGCGGTCATGGACGTCAGCCGCCTCCGATCCAGCCCTTAGCGCTGGCCAGAACTGTTTGGTCTGGCTGCGCTGGGCTCGGGCGGCTGGGGGGACCCTCTTTCGCCGCTGCGGCGGCAATCAGGTAGCACACGCGGCTGGCGAGCTCGTCCATACCGCCAGGCTGGTTAAATAGCCAAGCAACTGTGAGAGACAGCTTGAGATAAGGTTTTACCACAGGAAAGTTCAAAGGGTCATTAGTTCTGGTCTGTTTTATAGCTTTAAAGACACAGTGTGGTTTTAAAACTGCGACTGTAACAGTATGATGCAATACAATATAATAAAAAACAACCTATATAACTGAAAATAAAAATATGAGACACTTTTCTTTGCTGCTAATGTTCTATTCATTATCCGTACTACGCGTACAATTCGTTATATCATGAGGTTTTTGGGGTTTTTTTGCTTCAGGGTTGTTTTACGATTTGCAAAGCCCACAAACAGCCTGAGAAGTTGTCCTTCACCACTGTGAGTACTACTGAGGGTGATCCGTGATCTGCTGTGATCTGCTGTGTGGATCGGTAAAGTGTGTGACTTAGCCAAATCGCACACTAGAAAATGAACACTCTTTATTGACGACTTGGGAATCCTTCAGGCTGATTTCACACAAGGGGCTTGATTCACTAAACTGTGATAACTCAAATATCACGCCTAATCTAAGATATCACGCCTTATCAAAGATATCACACCTTATCAAAGATATCACACCTTATGAATGTTAACACGCCTTATCAGAGTAGCATAGCGAGCGTTACAAACTTATGCCTGCTAATTGGCAATCCACTCGTCCTGCCCTGAGCCCCTGCGGGTTCGTATCACTCGCTATGATACTCTGATAAGGCGTGTTAACTCTGATAAGGCATGTTAACTCTTTGATAAGGTGTGATTTCTTTGATAAGGTGAGATATTTGAGTTATCACAGTTTAGTGAATCAAGCCCCAAGTGCAGTGTGATTGTCCTGCAGCAGGAGAGCCCATCGTAGGGCATTCACACCGCGCCATAACCTATTTCACACACCCAGCGCCAACAGGGTGATTTGCATAGCTCTGCCCCCCCTCTCAGTGACGTGCTCCCGGCACACGTCACTAAGTACATGACTGAAATTTGAATTGCACATGCGTACCGCACCACTACCAGATTATTGCAGCGCCATTGACTCCAATGCACTCGGCAACGCAATTCAGAGTCTGCGTCAAAGAGAACGGCTGCTAGGTTACCTGAACAATAAGATGGCATCCTCCACATCCCCACATGCATCTTCGCGGTGATCCCTGATAGCATCCAGCACCATCTTCTAAAGTTACTATAGCTCCTAGTGGCTTTCCGGCACCCATGCACAGCTCCCGGTGTGTCAAGCAACGCAACGCCTGTTTAAGTGAGACGCCAGTAGGATGGAGGACCTCCAGGAGCATGGAGAACCTCGGAAAGACACTGCCTGCAAGCTACAGGAAGGTTAGAAGATTAAGCTGGACACTCAGGGAGTATTTTATTTTGCACAGGGCAGAGCTTGTACCCTGAACCTGCCAACTGGACCCCGATTGTCAGCCTCCTCCACCCTAAGCATTCCGTTAAACCGCAGAGACAGATAATGAACGACAATGCAGCTGGCCAGTTGGTGGACCTGTGCTCCCATCTTCCCTGCTGCCTGTTCTAGAGGTTTGACCAGACCTGGTAGTGCCGGCACATATAGATATGGTTAAACTGCCAAAGAACACTGGTGGACGCATGCAAAAACAGAAATTCAAATCTCTGACAGTGTGGTCATGAGAACAAACTAGGTTTTGCAGCTTTTGAAGACACCAGTCCTCAGAAATGTGGGTCCCCAGCGAGTTCTGCAGATGCCACATGTCGAGACAAGGACCATGTGTCCAACTTAGCGTCACCTTTTCGGGGGGCTGGAGGAATGTTAATCACAAGGATTCTAGTACTGAGGAGTTACGGTTCCTCTGTGTCTTACATGACTGCCACATGCTTTAGGAATGACTTGTGAAATAGTAATTCGTCCTGCATGGCCAGCATTTTTTTCTGAAAGAAAGAGTGAAGTCATTCTTAGCCTAGGCTTCCATCAGCACCACTCTCAGGAGCGCGGGTTTCTACTGCATTTATAGGAGCATTACACAAACTGACATTGGACTTGTACAGTAGATGCTCGGCTATCCGACACTGACGAGGATTAGCTGATGCCGGGTAAGTGTGCTTTCTGGTTGCTCGAGACTCGATGTTAAAAATAGGCCTAGCTAATACAGCACTGTACCCGACTCTATATACAGTACATACCATAAACTTTGTATCAAATGTTAAAATATAGTAATTAAGAGCAGAGCCGGGACAAGGTCCTCCAGCACCCAAGGCTGAGACACCAAAGTGCGCCCCTCCATCCCTCCCACCCCAGCCGTCACACACTGATTGCTATTAGACTAAGAGGCTCCTCCCCATCCCACCCCAGCCGTCACACACTGATTGCTATTACACTAAGAGGCCCCTCCCCCATCCCTCCCACCCCAGCCGTCACACACTGATTGCTATTACACTAAGAGGCCCCTCCCCCATCCCTCCCACCCCAGCCGTCACACACTGATTGCTATTACACTAAGAGGCCCCTCCCACCCCAGCCGTCACACACTGATTGCTATTACACTAAGAGGCCCCTCCATCCCTCCCACCCCAGCCGTCACACACTGATTGCTATTAGACTAAGAGGCCCCTCCTCCATCCCTCCCACCCCAGCCGTCACACACTGATTGCTATTACACTAAGAGGCCCCTCCATCCCTCCCACCCCAGCCGTCACACACTGATTGCTATTAGACTAAGAGGCCCCTCCTCCATCCCTCCCACCCCAGCCGTCACACACTGATTGCTATTACACTAAGAGGCCCCTCCTCCATCCCTCCCACCCCAGCCGTCACACACTGATTGCTATTACACTAAGAGGCTCCCCAGGGCCCCCAACCCCTTAAACTCCTTAATCTCTAGTTATCTGGCTTGCAGTCACTGCATGTATCCCCTTTTCTTATTTCTCTCTGCTTCAAACACAATAGGGGAATGAAAGCTGAGTGAGTTGTGTACCCCCTCCTACACTGCGCACTGAGGCTGGAGCCTCTCTCGCCTCTCCCTCGGCCCGGCCCTGCCCTCCTACACAGTGCCCTGAGGCCGGAGCCTCTCTGCCTGGCCCTGTACAGTATTATGGTGTGTGATGTTATTGGGAGGGAGGAGGGTGATGGGAGTGATAGCTGAGTGAGTTGTGTGCCCCCCTCCTACACTGCGCCCTGAGGCTGGAGCCTCTCTCGCCTCTGCCTTGGCCCAGCCCGGATTAAGAGTATATTAACCTTGGGGGAGCGATGGAAGCCAGTCTTTACTACAAAAGCCTAAGAAGATTGCCTTCACCACTGTGAGTACTGCCGGCAATTTGTTCTGATTGGTTGAGACTGCTGGTTAGCTGAGTTCTGGATAACTGGGACTCTACTGTAGCTGTAGCTGTCTGCTGGGAAAGCAGGTCATTTGGGTGCCAGAAAAGTTTTGGCAAATTGTGTGACCACAATGTTGATTGCAGCTTTAGCAGCGTCCAGTGGGTAACTTGGGTTGCGGCAATGCCCAATAAATGTCAGAATTAGGTGGTGCAGATGACGGCAGATAATGAGTTTAGCAGCAAGGACGCTCTGATATTGACAGATATTGCTTGGAAAGGAGGTGGTGGGGGAGGTCAGTTAGGTTTAGGCATTGGTAAAGGGAGGGTTAGTTTGCGAAGTTAAGTTTAGTGATCGTACAATATTGGTTACAATTATTATTATCCTACTATTGTATTACCTGATAATACTATTTTACTTAAGTATTAACTGGTGTGTCCAGATCAACAGGGACATTGTAACGTATGCACATGTTCCCAGATGTGGGTGTGATGTAGCTGCTGCTTGCTGTTTTGGCAGTTGGAAACAGCTGTAAACAGCTATTTCCCACAATGCAACAAGGTTCACAGACAGGAAACTGCTAGGAGTACCACGGTCCTCAGAGTTTCTTGTGGGAGGGGTTTCACCACAATATCAGCCATACAGCGCCCCCTGATGGTCTGTTTGTGAAAAGGAATAGATTTCTCATGTAAAAGGGGGTATCAGCTACTGATTGGGATGAAGCTCAATTCTTGGTCACGGTTTCTCTTTAAGTGGAATCCTTTAGTGTATGCGAGACAAAAACTTTGTATATTGATGATGCTGATGCAGGGTCTACCTGCTGACTGCACACACAATGCCCTTTGTTCTATAGTATCATTGGAATGAAAAGCAGTACTCTATGTGGCTAGATAATCAATCAGTCTTGTTATATGACTACTTTAATGCATGTGAAATGTGTTGTAGATTAGAGACCCATCCAAGGTACATAAAAAAAAAAAAAATCATTCACAGAGAGGCTAAAATTTTAGCAACTCCATTATAATCGGATATGACCCAGGTGCATTGCAAACTATGGCCAGCGAATAGCAGACAGTTAAAAAAAAATCCACAGCAGGTTTATTGAAGCTCTTATATTCTTCATTCTCAATAAATTACCCCATGGCCTCATTCATGCATCACTCTTTCTAGGACAGCTCACAGAGGCATTGCTAGGGAGTGCAGTGACCAGGATGTGTATAGCCACTGGCAGAGGAACAGACCACGTTGTCATTGTGACTAATATACGTCTGCCGAGAGTCCTGTTGCTTGTCTTGGCTACAAACAAGAGCCTTTGGCAGCCTTTTCAGCCTCCAGTTCCAAACAGCACCAATGTCACTGTGGACAGCTCCTTCCTCAAGATAAACACAGACAGTTCCAGGCCAGGACATCGACCTCTGCAGCAACCTTCAGCATCTGGGACAATATGTCTTCTAGCATCATTTTACAGTTCATGAATCGGAGAAAACGCTCTCACATGTCGCAATAACTTGTTTACTATTCAATCTTCCAGAAATCAGGCAAACAGATGATTAGGTTTCCTTTACATGCCAAATCACATGTTTTGATTGAAAAGTACAATCAAAATAAATCACAGAGCAATTAAATGCAGATTATTTTATACGAACGGTACACATGTCACATACACAAGTGCATTGAAACCTTTTAAAGGGAACCTGAAGCGAGTAAAAGTATTTAAAATAAACACATGATGTAGCTGCAAATGAATATTACATTCTAACCTCACCGTCAGTTCCTCTCACAATCTCACCAATTTCTTCTTACAGTGATCCCTTCCAGTTCTGACAATAATTTGTCAGAAATGAAATATACCAGTTGCTGTCAGTTATATATCAGCAGCTGTCAGTTACAATGGAATGTGCAAGGTAATGTCCATGTTTCCCTATGGCTCAAGTGGGTGATATTACAGTGTAACAGTGTGCTCACCAGAAAGCTGTTATGGGGTAATGGCCATTTTTAAAATGGAGGACAGAGAATTTGTTTGATCACAGTGGGCAAATGGGACGCAGGATAGGAGAAAGAAATTGAGTAGTAGACTACACAGGAGGTAAGTATGACCTGTGTATGGTTATTTTGACTTTTTATTTTCAGTTCAGGTTCTCTTTAAGAAACTGTTTTGGATAGTATGTTTTTATTACTGTTAGTGTCAACCTTTAGAAAATTCCTCTCACTTTTAGTACAAACAGGAAGTGAGTAAATCTTGCCAACAGGGGCAGGCAGTTAGCGGCCAATCGAAAAAAAATTGGTTCCTTTTTGTGGAATTTTGTGCACGTTTTTGCGATTTTTGTTTGCACTCATATGTGCATTTTCATTTTGCGTTTTTTTCTGTCAATACCAATAACGTAATTTATGTCAAAATGTGTCTAATTAACAAATTAATAAATGTACCATAAGTGTAATAAAGATAAGGTTTACACTTACATGCTGAATGATAACACATGGGCTCAGAGTTTTTTCGGGCTCTGCCCTGGTTGTGGGCCATCTAGCTGGCTGGCGTTTGCACTGCACTCCTGTATCACAAGCCCTTACCCCACGCTACCTACTTGTGAGACCGGAGTGCAGTGTGACCGGCATCCAGACGGACGCCCCACAATCTGGGTAGAGACCATAAAATCCATGTTTTATCGTTCAGCATGCGAGTGTAATTTTCATCTTTATTAAATGTATGGTACGGTTTTACGCTATGGAGGCTGTGATTTTTGTGTGTTGAGGTGATCTGCAACTTGAAGATTGTGTACAATACAGTGAGGAGTGCAGGTTCCTGGCAGGCAGGGAATGGCCTGGATGACCCCAAAATCGCTGTAAAGCCAATCTTGCACAGGGTCGCAACTTAACCACTTGATGACCCACCCTTTACCCCCCCTTAAGGACCAGCGCTGTGTTTAGTGATCTGTGCTGGGTGGGCTCTGCAGCCCCCAGCACAGATCAGGTAACAGGCAGAGAGATCAGATTGCCCCCCTTTTTTCCCCACTAGGGGGATGATGTGCTGGGGGGGTCCGATCTCTTCTGCCTGCGTGTGGCTGGCGGGGGGGGGGCACCTCAAAGCCCCCCTCCGCGGCGAAATTCCCCCCTCCCTCTCCTACCTGCTCCCCCCCCCCCCCCCCCCCCCCCGTAGATCGGGGCTGCACAGGACGCTATCCGTCCTGTGCAGCCAGTGACAGGACGTCCCCTGTCACATGGCGGCGATCCCCGGCCGCTGATTGGCCGGGGATCGCCGATCTGCCTTACGGCGCTGCTGCGCAGCAGCGCCGTACAATGTAAACAAAGCGGATTATTTCCGCTTGTGTTTACATTTAGCCTGCGAGCCGCCATCGGCGGCCCGCAGGCTATTCACGGAGCCCCCCGCCGTGAATTGACAGGAAGCAGCCGCTCGCGCGAGCGGCTGCTTCCTGATTAATCAGCCTGCAGCTGGCGACGCAGTGCTGCGTCGCTGGTCCTGCAGCTGCCACTTTGCCGACGCACGGTATAAGCGTGCGGTCGGCAAGTGGTTAAAGAGACTCCGTAACAAAAATTGCATCCTGTTTTTTTATCATCCTACAAGTTCCAAAAGCTATTCTAATGTGTTCTGGCTTACTGCAGCACTTTCTGCTATCACAGTCTCTGTAATAAATCAATGTATCTTTTCCCTGTCAGACTTGTCGGCCTGTGTCTGGAAGGCTGCCAAGTTCTTCAGTGTTGTGGTTCTGCCATGAACTCCCCCTTCCAGGCCCCTCTATGCACACTGCCTGTGTATTATTTAGAGGCAGCTTCTCTCTTCTCTCTTATCTTTTACAAGCTGGATAAATCGTCCTCTGAGCTGGCTGGGCTTTCACATACTGAGGAATTACAAACAAGGGCAAAGCTGTTTGCAGGAAGAAAAGAGCAGCCTGAAACTTCAGTGCATTAGAAATGCAGGGGGAAAGAAACACACAATGATCTCTTGAGATTCAAAAGGAAGGGTGTATACAGCCTGCTTGTGTATGGATGTATTTTCTATGTGTGGACATACTGTACATCAACCTACTTCCTGTTTTGGTGGCCATTTTGTTTGTTTATAAACAAACTTTTAAAAACTGTTTTTAACCACTTTTAATGCGGCGGGGAGCGGCGAAATTGTGACAGAGGGTAATAGGAGATGTCCCCTAACACACTGGTATGTTTACTTTTGTGCGATTTTAACAATACAGATTCTCTTTAAGGGTCAGTGTCCCATCTGTCGGATGAGGTGGTAATGTTTACCTATACCTGAAATACAAAGTGGGCCGAAATTGCACATTTGATGTTAAAGTGAACCTCCAGACTAAAAATCTATTTAGCAGCACTGAAAAGGCTTGGTGTTTCTTTAACAGTTTCACAGCATCAGAACTTTATTTATCTTATCAAAGCCTCATGTTTAGCTGCACAGAAGCTAAGCTCCACCTCATTAAAGAAAACTGCCTGGACATTTTTCCCCTGATGCTGTGCAAAGCATGATGGGATTTCTGATGTTGTTGTTCTCATTGCCTAGCAACTGGGAGGGGTGATCAGGACACAGGACAGGTGGAACTGTGTCTCATGCTCCCTGTCACCTCCTTTCAACCAAAAAGATTGCTGCCCTCATGAAATCACAAACCTTTGCCTGTTCTTTTAAAACAGGGTGTGTAAGAGATTATATTGCCTATCTATTTTAATTAACATAACTAATGTAACTTAATGACAGTATATTTGTTTAGGCTGGAGTTCCTCTTTAAGAGGGAAGGCGCGTTTTGTTTTTTTTGTTGTGTTCATCGCTCATCCCGATATTACTCGCCGTTACCCCCGTGCACCCGATTGACCACAGCGGCCCGACATCTTGCAGCATGTCCTATCGATACATGCGACCAATTTCAGCCAGAAATTGATCGTGTCATCGATCAGGCATTCTCTTGGCAGCATCGATAGTAATTATCGATGAATGTATGGCCACCTTAACAGTATTAGTGGCAGAGGATCAGCATGGCAGCCAAGCAGTTTGCATCGTTCAAAAGGCAATAAATATATTAGCCTCCATTCAGGGGTCTTTCTACAATTCCCAGAATTCAGCTGCAATTCCACGGGGATCCCTCTGATGCAGCGTTGAGCAGAAAACTGGATTTGACCAATGTGCAAATTTCTGCTGCACAGGAAACGGAACTGGACACGGGACACATCAAAGCCAATTAACTGGCAGATGGTACATTTACATAGCTGATGATTCACTGATTGGCAGCTCCTTGCTCTGATTTGACCAATCAGCTGCCTCGGCAGAGCATTATCGCATCCATTTCCAGTTTAATGCGGACCTGAACTCAGAACTTCCTCTCTGCTCTAGAAGATAAGTAATAGCATAATAACCTTTAACCCCCTTGGCGTTATGATTCTTTCCGGATTTTAGCGTCTAAAAGCGGTGCAATTTTTTTGCACCCTTTCAGACCCAAAAACCTGGAAAAAATTATGCTGCCAGGAAGATCTGCAGCAGTTCTACAATCACTCCCCTCCCTGGCTCCAGCGCTGCAGTTTTCCCTGCATCCTCCGGGTGGCGCTGCAACCCTATAGTGAGATTGCCGGCTGTCGTCATGACGACAGTCGGCGATCTCATCAGCAGGAAGCAGAGCCCCGGAGGAGAGGAAGAAGAATGACGACGTTGGGATCCCCGGGAGGTATGTAGAAATGCCCGCTGCGCCCATTGCTCTGCACACAGCCTCCGGCGGCTCCCCCGAGCACAGGTCGGGATTACCGCTCTTAGCTGCGGTTTTCCACCCCGACCCTAGCTCGGGATTAACGCCTAGGAGGTTAAAGAAAAAATGTTCTTTGTTCTAGCTGATAAAAATCCTGCAATAAATCTGCAGTTAACATCCTGTGTTTACAGATTAGCTGCTCTGCCGAGGCAGCCAGCTGATGCAGCTGAGAGAACAAATTACAGTTGTGATTAGTCAGAGATGAAGGCGGCTTAGACAGGCTAAACTCTCTAAATACATACAGGGTGCATTTCTCTGTTTTCCTACTGTCCTTTGCAAGCGTTCAGGTCCACTTTAATTAAATATGCCTTTTTTTCTTTCACTGGTGTTGAATTTAGACCCATGAGACCGTCTGTCCCGGGTGTAAAGTAGTGCTGGTAGCCTGCACTGTGTGTACCTCCTCTGACACTCTTACATTTTCCACTCTGGCTGTAGATGTTGTTTTTCCATTCCCGATTTCATCTCCTTTTGGCAACAGAGAGGCGGCGAGTGAGCGAATATCGAAGCCAAACACCTGATTTGTGGTTTCATCTTAAATTACAATCCTAATTACAGTCCACAAGGTGTAAAGCTGCACACACTTGAGGCTCCTCATCATTTGTGTTAAATCTGAGTGCTGTCCAGCCTATGGATACGAGCGAATTACTGCAATACGCTATATGGGCCAACACAAATCCTGCGTATCACCATACGTTCCACGGGAGTGCTAGAAATCCTCTATAATGAATTCAGCAAGGGCATACAAGGTCAAAGTCTTATTGCTTCACTCATAATAAACTCAAGTCCAGGCAAGCAAGGGAAATATCTTTATATGCCTGGACAGCTCCTTAATCTACCGTCACACATTCTACTTGTAATAAAGCAGCCACATACAGCACCCATACTGATTATTGGTTTGGTCACATGACCACAGCACCCCTAATTTACTTCAAATAATGCTATGTAGGTGGAGGCACTGTGTGTGCAGCCAACAGCCAGTCTCCGCATCTCTTTTAGACTGGAAATGGGGCGGGGTTTTGGGCTACCATATACTGTCATGCACAAGTTTAGTCTCTGGGAGAGTTCCTGAGCTGTAACTGATAAGTAAAAGAAAGGAAAAACACAATGGAGAGCCCCCCAATAGTGTATTATTGATGATAAAGGAATGCCAAGGTAGCAGCAAATAGAAATATACTCACAAGTATGGGTTGCCGGGTTCAGGCGACCACTTAAAGCACTTATGGGGATTCTAGGCCTGTCCCCACTCAGGCTAAAAAGTTGCTCTCTGTAGAGGCGCTGTACTTGGCTACACAACTTCTGAATTACTCCTATCTTTATTATTGCCTGAGGAAGCGGGCTAGAGACCCGCAAAACGTGTTGCATGTGTTCTGGAGTACGAAGTAAATCTTGTTTAAACCATACATAGTGGTTGTGTTTGGTTTTGGGGAGGTAAGTCCACCCTTGCCCCCCAACTTTTATTTGGTTTTACCTATGATCAATTTTTACTCTGCTGGCACCTCTGTTTCCATTGTAACTGATAAGTAACCACACACAGTTGTCTAAGTACTCAGCTCCCATCATGCTTTGCAAAGTAAGAACACCAAGTCACCACTCTAAAACTTGAAAAGTGGGTCTGTTTAATGCTGGGTACACACCATGCGTTTTCCCGCTCGATCCGCGGGTCGATCGGGATCGATTCAACTATTTCCGTTCTCCATTCAGGCTTCGATCGTTCCTGCCGTCGATTTGCATGTTAAGCATGCAAATCGACGGCAGGAATGTTCGAAGTTTGAATCGCGCACGTTGGAAATAGTCGAATCAATCCCAATCACTCCCTCTGTGCTGCATGCATAGCCCCCGATGCCGGTGCATGTGACATCACTGTATGCAGCACAGAGAGAGGCTGCTGGGAGGTCAGGAGGACACATGGCGCAACGGGATCAGGTAAATATATGCAAAATGCACTGCGCTCTCACAATGAGGGTAGGAGGAGGAGCAGGCCCCCAAAGCCCCCAGTATTGCATAGTGTGAACAAACCCTTAGTAAGATCAACTGTTAAATGTACTCTGCTAGGCCCTGCAGAAAATGTGTAATATTCATAATAACTATAATCGCCAGACAAACAACAGAACACAGGCGCATAAGTATTAGCACACGAGACAAAACGTCTGCCTTAGTGTTATCCCTGGCCGCTTGCATGCTCCTCTGCTTCCTTCTTAACCCGCACTTGTCTGGCAAACAAAATGGCCCCCTCCTTTGTGAGAGACAGAGAACCGTACTGCGCGACGCTCATCTGACACCTTCCTAGGCTTTGAAAAGAAACTGGGATATTTCAAACCACTGACAGCCGTCTGGCCAATTCAGTTGCCGTGGGATGAAACTTCATATTAACTGAAAACACAAAAATTAATCATCCAATTAGAAAATGATTTATTTAGCTTACATATCCTGTTGTTTTTAGTGTTCACTGTCAGATTTAAAGGCGTTATCCGGGCTGTATAAAGAAAATAAAAGCCCCTTACCGGGGGCTTCCTCCAGCCCCAAGCTCCCAGGACCTCCCTCGCCGCACCTCTGCGCGTAGCCGTTCGCCGGAGCTTCATCCCGGTCCCCGGCGATGACGTCAGAGCGACCTCCAGGTCGCTCTGTACTGCGCCTGTACGAGCGGCGCTGTCAATCGCCGCCACGTGGGCCGGAGCGGACTGCGCAGGCGCAGAACTACTGCGCAGTCCACTCCGGCCCACGTGGTGGTGATTGACAGCGCCGCCTGGAGGTCGCTCTGACGTCATCGCCGGCGACCGGGACGGAGCTCCGGCGAACAGCTGCGCGCAGAGGTGCGGCGAGGGAGGTCCTGGGAGCTTGGGGCTGGAGGAAGCTCCCGGTAAGGGGCTTTTATTCTCTTTATACAGTCCGGATAACTCCTTTTAAGAGAAATATTTCTGCTGGTTTCATTTTTTACTGCTTCTCTGTGATGGCAATTCTATCATTTTCTTTTTTAACTTCCTGAGCGGTATGCCAGACACTGTGCCACTCGCTAGCCTCAGGAGTCCTCCATGGTTCATCTATGAGATGGAAGGGCTGCCAAAGGTTTAGCTAGCACTAGGCTAACTAGTATAGGTGGCCAGCACCCCCTGATCACCTGATCCAGCTGCTATATACATTACCCAGCCTGTTGCTGCAGCCTCCCCGCACAGCTCCGATCTCTCTATTATGAGAATCGGGTCAGCGCATGACATCATGTACGATCCTCCCCAAAGAGAAAGCCGGAGTTGTGCGAGGAGGATGCGGTGATCGCTGGAACCAGGCTGGGTAATGTATATAGCGGCTGAATCGGGGGGGGGGGGCTGGCCACCTGTACTAGCTAGCCTAGTGCTAGCTAAACCTTTGGCAGCCCTTCGCATAGATTAACCATGGGGGGCTCTGAGGCTGCAAGACCTCCTGAGCAGCATAACGCTCAGAAGGTTAACCCAGTTCAGTGTTAATTTGCTGTTTTTTTTACAGATTACTGTCCCTCCAACAGCAAACATCACCCAGATAACAGGTACACACGATACAATTTTCTGGCAGATTTACCTGCCAGGTGGATTTTTTCCAACATGTCAAATCTGACTTTCGATCGATTTTCCGATCACTTTTATAGAATAGAATTGGAAAATCGATGGAAATTCAGATTGGACATGTTGGCAAAAATCCATCTGGCAGGTAAACCTGCCAGAAAATTGTATCGTGTGTACCTAGCATAACATTGTCGTGTAAAGTCTTCAAATACAGAGGGTATTAAA